>NC_081354.1:88381141-88681141 GCF_030684315.1 Stegostoma tigrinum | reverse complement strand
TAAACAACTGCACCTCCCAATTGCGGACCATTTCAGCTCCTCCTCTCATTCCTCAGGCAACATGTCCATCCAGGGCCTCCTGCAGTGCCACAACGCATCTACCCGAAGGTTGCAGGAACCACAACTCATATTCCGCTTGGGAACCCTGCGGCCCAATGGTATCAATGTAGACTTCACAAGCTTTAAAATCTCCCCTCGCCCTACTGCATCCCAAAACCAGCCCAGCTTGTCCCTGCCTCCCTAACCTGTCCTTACCCCCCACTCATCCCCTCCTCCCACCTCAAGCCCCACCCCCATCTCCTACCTACTAATCTCATCCTGTCCCCTTGACCTGTCCGTCCTCCCTGGACTGACTTATCTCCTCCCTACCCTCCCCACCTACACACACCTTTACCGGCTCCTTCCCCACTTCTTTGACCTGTCTGTCTCCTCTCCACCTATCTATTCCTCTATCTATCTTCTATCCGCCTCCCCCTGTCTCCCTATTTATTTCAGAACCCCCTTCTCCTCCCCCATTTCTGAAGAAGAGTCTAGGCCCAAAACGTCAGCCTTCCTGCTCCTCTGATGCTGCTTGTCCTGCTGTGTTCATCCAGCTCTACACCTTGTTATCCCTGCAACTCTTGCAATTGGTTTTCACGAGGAATAAGTGAAGGAAGTTTCTGTCCGTAACACCAAATGAACCAGAAATGATAATAACTTGCATTGAAATGGTGCTTTGAACATCAGAAAACAACAATACAAAGAATTTTAAAATTGAGGTGTTCCTACTTATGCGATTAACGTGAGCATGGATGATGAACGAATAAGATTTTGTGCTAGGTATGACACAGACGAGTTTTAAATGACCTTAGGTTTACAGAGGATAGGAGGTGTGGTTGATCTGTTACGTGTTGGAATGGTAAAACGTAAAGCCATGTGCAAGTGTTTTGTCAACAGATGAACTGACAGTGGGCAAAGAAGGGTAATTTTAAGGAGATGACAATAGATGGTTTGGGAGATGGCAAGGTTATATGCTGGGTCAAAATCGTGGAATTCCTTCCCAAATGTCATTGCGGGTCAATCTACTGTTTAGGAAGTCATACCACGCACATAGGAAAATGCTTGGGGTTGTTGGAGATCAGTTATTTCAGCTCCAGGATATCTCTGCACGAGTTCCTCAGGGTAGTGTCCTAAGCTCAACCATCTTCAGCTGCTTCACCAATGACTTCCCCACTGACATAAGGTTAGAAGTGGGGATAGTCACCAATGATTGCACGACATTCAGGACTATTCCCGACTCCTAAGATACTGAAGCAGTCCGTGTTCAAATGCAACAAAACCTGGACAAATACTATTTGAGCTACACAAATGCCAGGGAATGATCATCTCTAATACGAGACAATTTAAACGTTGCCCTGTGACATTCAATGACATTACCATCACTGATTCCGCCCACTGTCGACATCCTGAGCATTACCATTGACCAGAAACGCAACCGGCCTGGTGATACAAATAAAGTGGATCCAAGAGCAAGTCAGAGGCTAGGAATCTTGTCATTGGAATCTCCTCCTGACTCCCTAAACCTGTCCACTATATACAAGGCACAATCGGAAGTAAGGTGGAATACTCTCCACTTGCCTGGATAAACACAACCACAACAACATTCAAGAAGCTTGACACTATCCAAGAAAAGCAGCCTGCTTGACTGGCACCACAGCCACAAGCATCCAGTCCCTCCACTACCAATACTCAGTAGCAGCAGTGTGTACTATCTACGGGATGTACAGCAAAAATTCATCAAAGCATCCTGAGATAGTACCTTGCAAACTCAAAAGTGCTCGCACTTAGGACAGCAAAGGCAGCAGGTAGACCACCTGAAAGTACCCCTCCAAGCCACTTACCAGCCTGAATTGGAACTATATTGCCATTCCTTCACTGGTTCTAAATCCTGGAATTCTCTCCCTAAAGGCATTATGGGACCACCTACAGCATATGGGCAGCAGTGGTTCAAGAAAGCAGCTTGCCACCACCTTCTCAAGGCAACTAGACACTGCCAATGCATGCTGCCCCAGCCAGTGAAGCCCATGTCACATCAATGAATATTTTTTAAAAATTGACTAATTTCAATCTCAAGCCCAGAAAAACAAATTTTATGTTTTAGTATATCAGTTTTCTCCATTAAGATAAATTCCATATTTCTTAAAAAAGGCATTTTTTTAAAGTATATATTTTAGCTTCCATCGAAATCAATCTAAATTATTTGAGCTTTCTATCTGAAAATTGAGTGATTATATATCAGCTTGCTGACTTCCATGTTGTTATGCAATAAGAGATCCTCCTGAATTGCTTGTTTTGTTATTCATTCATGGGATGAGGGCATCATTAGCTACGTCAGCATTTATTGCTTATCCTAGAGGGCAGTTATGAGTCAAGCACTCTGCTGTGGGTCTGGAGTCACATGTAGGCCAGACCAGGTAAAGATGGCAGTTTCCTTCTCTAAAGGGTATTAGTAAATCAGATGGGTTTTTTTCCCAACAATCAATTCAAGGTTACCATTAGAGTCTTAATTCCATATTTTAGTTTTGAATTCACATTCCACCATTTGCCATGTTGGGGTTTGAACCCAGGCCCCCTGAACATTACCTGGATCTCTGGCTTAAGAGTTCAGTAGTAATACCACTCGGCCATCGCTTCCCACTGCGAGATTTAAACTACTGCCTAAAATATGGTTGGAAGTGACATGGAACATTGCAAACAATCCACCCAAATGATCTATCCTTCTAAGTTCTCATCTACATGCTGCCTGTCGGCAACAAAATCCAAATGAATAGCATTAGTGCCCAGATGTGGGCTGACAAGCCCCACCATCTCCTCTTGCCTCCTCCACCTTTGCTAACTTATAAGATTGTGTAAGCAACATCAGTACTGGAAGAGCAGAAACTTCCCCCAATATTAGAAAGGCAAGAGCCATTATCTTGGGAATCTACCAAACTCTGATCCTTACATTACTGACTCCACCATCCTTGGTGACAACTGGCTACGGCTAGAACTAGATAGTTTGCAATGTTCCGTGTCATTTTAAGCCAAAATGTGCTTCCAACCATATATTAGGCAGTAGTTTAAAGGAGGGGTGAAGTGCGCAAATCCTTTTGTATGCCTCCCTCATTTTTTAGTGATTTACACCGTTGGTTTGCTACTGACCTCAAAATTTAGGCCAGTAACTCAGCTTGTGCCTCATAAAGGGGACGGCAACATGGTGGCAATCTGACTGGACAAGTAATCTGGATATTCAGTGTCCATCTAATGTTCTGGAGATAGGAATTCAAACCACACCGTGGCAGCTATTTAATCAACATGAAATAAAATACTGATCTCAGTAATGAAATCCGGGAACTTCAATTATCAAAAAGCCCACATGGTTCATTAATTACCCTTTTCTTTTATTCATTTATAGGACTTGGGTGTCACTAGCTTGACCAGCACATAATACCCATGTATACTGTGGGTATCTATGGTAATATATGGGAATATGTGTATAAAGATGTGTGACGCTATCTGAGCTCATTCCGTCTCTTGGTTCTGCTTTTCTAACATTCACTCTTGAATGATCAGTATTTTTCTCTATTTGAACAATTGCAAAGACTGATGCTATTGTCTTGATTGTTTACCCTAGCCACCTTATCAGACTGAATCTTAGAGTTTGCACTGTTTCTATTTGATCCTTAAAGGGATTTTCAACCCTATGTGTCTTCATATTTTGTAACATAGCCAGCCTTAGCCCATCTGCCACTAAATCCCCAAATCACGTTGTGTCCACTTTCAGATTCTCAAATATTCCACCTATCTAACGGCTGACTCATTCTGTACACTCTTCATAAACTTCAGTTTTATAAAACTGCGTTGCTCATCTCTTAAACCGTAGTAAGCCTCATCTCCCATTATCTCTGCGTTTAATCTTAAAATATCAGAAAACCTAACTTTGCCTTCTCACCCACGACCTTGAAATAGAACTCTCATGATTTGGAATTCTTTTTACCAAGGCAGGGAAGTTTCTTAACTTGAGCTACTAAAAGCTAAAGTCCAGTCCTTAACGTCTGGCAGTAGAATGTGAAACAAAGCCAGAAATGATCTGTATCAAAAAAAGAGTTAGATAATAAAGTTTAAAAAAAAACACAGTAAGCTGAAGTAAAGATTTGATGAGTGAGCTGATCTTGCAAGCAATGATTTAATACATCTTGAATCATTTTGAAATTGTTTAAAATTGCTTTTTAATTAGAAATGCCGGAAGTTAATTAATATTTATCAAGTGTTCATAAAGTCATCAGAATTAATAGGGTTTGAAATCAGCTCCAGGAAAGAAGTAAAATTATGTTATAGGGGAACATTGTTAGTAGTGGCGTAGGATTTTGCTGTTATTACTTGGGTTCATGGAAAACTGGAACTATGCACGTTGGTGTCTCCCAAACTGCACACTCTAGCCATAAATGCCGTTATCTCGAGATTTTGTCCTTTCACTCAAGTTGAGTTTGCAGTACATTTTGTGAACTGCGATTTAATTCATGAAGTGTTCATTGAAGTGAACCAATTAGAAGACCAGTGCTCTGAAAGAGCAACTCAGCTCCCAACATTTAAAATACCCCTTAAATATCCTGCATCATCTCCGCCCACCACATCAAATTCCACTCCAAGACCATCACCTTTATGTCCACACTTCATGCTACCCCATACTCCTTCAGGGCCCCTTTGCAGCTACATGTCCCCTCAGATCTCCCATGCTATTTATTTTCCTCCATTGCCATTTACGCAGTATACACCAGGTATAGTCCTCAGGAGCATTATAGTAGCAATGTGAATTATTGTAAAACTTTGGAAAAAATTAATCTGTAACAATTTAATAAAGCCATGAATTCAAACATACTATGTTGATACTCTGATAACAACTATTAAACACAATCTTTTAAGTGCCTAATTGTAAACAAACAAGAAACTTTATGAAATGCATATTTCATTATAACAGGCGCTTAAACGTCTCAATGGTTATTGGATCATTAGACCACATGCTGAGTTGAAGCCATTACTAGCTCTGAACCCCAGCCAGGAATTCATAATAACTGCAGCTGTCATAACAAAATCTTTCAGATACACTGTCTGAAACTGATAGAATAGCGTTAAGTTTCCCTTTTAAAGAAATTTGTAAATTTACCAATGGAGGGGATCAAATAGAGTTTTTTGTGGGAAGGTTGTACATATTCTCCCACATTGGGTGCAAGTCATTGTGTAGTAGCTGCTGGGTTCATTAAATCAGTTTTTCTCCTTTTCTCTTTCGTGCTGTCTTTTTTGCTAGATCCCAAAGGTGTTTGAAACACTCCTAACATGTAGTCTCCAGGCATCATGATCTATAGCCTGCTCTTCCCATTGGGAAAGGTTGATGTGGCACCCAGAGAGCAATTTCTTCAAGGTGTCCCTGAAATCTTTGCATGGAAGCTTCTCTTCCATTCACTAATGGACAGCTGTCCAATAGGATCTTGGGCAGGTGACTGTTTTCCATTTGACAATACGGCATGTCCAATGAAGTTGTCTTTGCAGGAGGATAGCCTTGTTACTGGTGATATTAGCTGTTTCTAGGGCTTCCATGTTTGTGATGTGGTCCTGCCAGTGAATCTTGAGGGGCCTGTGGAGGCAGCACTGATGGAAGTGCTGTCGAAGGCAAACATGACAGGATAAGAGCCCTATGATTTGGCGCTGAAGGGAAGGGTGGTCAGAACTATGGGTTTGTAGACTTTGAGTTTGGTCTGTGGTCGCTTCAACTTGTTTGTAGAATCTGCTGACTGTGTTGTTTGCTACTGAAAACCTATTGACCACTTGTCTGTGCTTGCAACAAATGAGATGATGCTTCCTCAGCAGGTAAATTTCTTGATGATATTGAGCTTGGTTCCCTCAATGATGATGCCTACTGGCCCATATTCTGCTCAGCAAGCACACTGACCCAAGACCTTTGATTTCTTAAACTGATTTTCAGTCTGAAGAGTTGTGCTGCCTTGGCAAATCATGCTGTTATATTTTGCCCATCTGACTGTGGTAGGAGGCCACGGTCATCTGCAAAAAGAAGATCATGGATAAGTTTTTCTTGGAAGACCTTAAAACACTGGTGCAGGAATAGGCCATTTAGCCCATTGAATCTGCAATCCCATTTAAGGAGATCATAGCTGATCTGATAATCCTCTGCTCCACTTTCCTGCTTTCCCTCCTTGACCCCATCACTGATTAATCTCTACAGCCCTCTACATTAAAGAATTCTACAGTTGCACAACCATGTAAGAGAAGAAATTCCTCCTTATTTCTGTCTTAAATGGGAAACACTTATTTTGAGAGTATTCTCTGATGAAGGGGAGGTCAAACCCCTCTGATACTTTAAATGGAAACACCATTCCCCAACCTGTTTTGGCTGCAGTTGATGTCCCCTTCTAATAATTACACCCAAAATACCCAGAGAAGATCACCTTACCTTGCCTAAACTGTTAAACTGTTACAGAGTTGGGGAGGTTAAATGAAAGAAAATCGGATATTCATTTTATAAGTAACAAGAAAGAATTTATTTATTTAACTCCAGCAGTGAATAAATTAACAGAATTAATAACAAACTGAACAATTCCCCCTTAGCTACTAACTATCCCCTAACTGAACTAAATTCTAATGGTATGCTGTTCCAATAAACACAAGTCCCACTTTTAGAAACCCAAGTAATAAAAAAGTAATTTAAAACTTAGTCTCTCAAAGTCTACATGCCTTTCTTCTGCTGTTCTCAAATAATAAATGCCTTTTTTCGGCTAATCCAGCTGCTAGGGATGTTTTCTCTGTGAAGTCTTCTAGAGGACTCAGCAGTGCTAGAAGCCTCGTGGTAACTTTTATGGATGGATGGTGCTTTCTTAGAGAGCTTAGTGATTTCTTGTGAGAGGTAGATGCTTATTTCTCAGATGGCGGTTCGCTCTCACAGCGATTTTCAAAAACCTTCTCCTTACATACGTTGGATGACATATGAATTTTATTATAATAGCATCGGTCTGAGGTTGTCAAAATCATCTGATTTAAATTCATTTGGCTTTGAATTGCCAAGTGTTTAAGTTAATTGGCTGATTTCAGCTAGTTGCCAAGACACCAAAACAAGCCTAAAGTTTCCAATCACAGCCAATTGATACATGTTTCAATTTCAGAACTGTCTGTACCCCTTCAGTTGCTTGGACACATGTTCTGTATAAATCTCTAAGCACTTTACCTCTTTAAGGAGCCATGTACTCTCCTCCCTTATCATTATTTTTACAAACAAATTCTAGCTTCCTGCCTTCCAATTCACGATTACTCTACACAACTTTGTAACAATGCCCTCTGGTCCTAGACTCTTACCTAAGGGAAAATAACCTTTCTATATCTACCCTGTCAAGTTCCCTAAGACTCCAGTATAGGGTCACCTCTCATTATTCTAAAGTCCAATGTGTACAGGCCCAACCTATTCAATCTCACCTCATAAGCCAGTCCCTCCCAATTACAGATGTGCAAACTGGCCTGTAGTTACCTGACTTATTTCTTCTTCCCATTTTAAATACACAATTCTGTGTGACTTCCCAGAATCAAAGGACTCTTGGAGGATTACTATCAGTGCACCGACTATCTCTGTTGTTTTTAATATTTTGGGATGCAACCAATCAGGTTCAGAGGACTTTTTGGACTTTAGCCCCATTAGTTTTTCTAGAACTTTTTCTCTACTGAGAGTTATTTGCATTTGTTTCCTCACCTTTTAAGGTGGAATACAGCAGGTACTCACTGTCCCCAGCCTATAAGGTGGGAGCTCATCTGTCATGACCCAGCAAACCAGCATGGTAGCAGCAAGGTCTCCTAGCAGCAGGCTTGGGTTCCATTTTCTAGCTGAGACTCTCCTTCCCTCACGATTTTATCAATGCCTGGCATTTCCTGAACTGTAAGTTCAGAATATGGGTGTGGCATGCTTTGGTCCAGCACATGTTGGTCCTTTTTATTGTGTGAACCACTTATCATTCTTCTGCCTTGGCTGTTACCTCTTATGTCAAGGCAGTCACATTTAACATTTCTCAAAATCATGATTGTTTTAACGTATGGAAGTGTCGGTCAATTTAGGGAAAAGCGCAAAGCATGACAGCACAAGTTGACTAGACTTTTGTTTTAAACATTATTTCATGCATTGTGGCCAATTTTCCATATGAAAATGTGCAGTAATGTACAACAGTCTTATGAACTGGTGGTCAATGCAAGTGGAACTTAGTTTTGCCAGACACATTTCGACTTCACTTTAATTACTGCATTAAAATCACATTCATGTGCTCTGCTTTCCAAAACAACATCTAACAGCGACGTTTGAAGATATCCGGACTCCTCACCCTGCTTCACCCAATGATTTGACATCTCCAAGGAGGTTTTTTGTTAGGTTTGCAAAGTCCACTGCAACACTGGAGAGGGGTGCAGAAGGAAATATTGTCCTATGGTTCTCACAAGAGGGACCCCAGCCTCGGGAGAGGTGCATGTGGGTTTTACACTGAAGCCCTTTCTAACTCATCAAGAGGCCACATGAAAATGGTGTAAGGTGCGAAGACAGAGGGAAGTTGTTTCTTGCGACAACCTTTGAAGAGATGCTGCCAGACCTGCTGAGCTTTTCCGACAACTTCTGTTGTTGATTCCGAACATGATTTGTGATACCGATTTATCAGTTGAAGAAACCTTTAGAGCTTTATTAGATATAGGGATTCTATGATATAGCTCTTTGATTAATGTCTAATGAATGTTCTCACCCCCTTAAGACTGTTTGAGTTTCAAGCCTTGGCTCAATGGTAACTCTCTTGCAGCTTTGTTATGAGGTTGGGATTCAATCGTCAGTTTAGAATTTGAGAGTGTAATCTAAGTGGACGCTGCTACTTGTTGGAGATGCTCAAATAAAATGTTGAGTGGAGATCCTGTTGTCTGTATTGGGTGAATGTAAAATGTCTTTTGGACATTTTGGAAGAATAACAGGATAGCTGTGCCACCGCCCCTCAGCCAAAACTACTTTCATGATTGAGAAATAATATTTTAGAAAAATAAAACAAAGAACTGCAGATGCTGGAGATCTGATACAAGCAAAAACAGAAAATGCTGTAGAAACTCAGCAGGTCTGACAGCATCTGTGGAGAGAAAAAGAGCTAACTTTCGGAGGGCAGTGACACTTCTCCAAAGGGAAAAAAAAATTCTCTGTGACAAAGTTATCCAAACTGTAGCCTAAGAGTGAAGTGCAGGTAATGAGGCCTGGAAATGTAGCGGTCAAATTTATGTTTGTTCTTATTTCTTGACTTTTCCTGTTTGAGCATTCTGGGTTTAAAGGTGGGGCAGGTCCAGCCCTTATTATTGAAAGGTGGATTTACATTTCAGATATTTTTGTGAGCTTAATTTATCTAATTGGTCACAATGAAAGTGCTTAGGTATTCCTATAGTAACACACTGGAGACTCGTGACAGGTCTGTGTGAACTGCAAGTTATAGAAGGATAACTGGAAGATGTGCTAGTGCTTAAGACAAATCTTTATGCTACATCTAATGGGCACTACTACTTGTTGGTGATTTTCAGAAACTTGTGCTTTGTGGCAGAGGATGTAGGCAAAATCCTAAATAGAGTCATAGAGATATACAGCATGGAAACAGACCTTTCAGGTTCAACTCGTCCACGCCGATCAGATATCCTAAATAAATCTAGTTCCATTTGCTAACGTTTGTCCCACATCCCTGTAAGCCCTTCCTATTCATATACCCATCCGGCTGCCTTTTAAATATTGTAATTATACCAGCCTTTGCCATTTCCTCTGGCAGCTCATTCCATACACACACCACCTACTGCGTGAAAAAGTTGTCCCTTAGGTCCCTTTTAAATCTTTCCCTTCTCATCTTAAACACATGCTGTCCAGTTTTGGACACCGTACTCTGAGGAATAGACCTTGTTTATTTACCCTATGTATGCCCCTCATGATTTTATAAACCTCTATAAGGTCATCCCTCAGCCTCTGATGCTCCAGGAAAAACAGTTCTAGCCTATTCACATTCTCCTTATAGCTCAAATCCTCCAACTCTGGTGACATCCTTGTAAGTCTTTTCTGAACCCTTTCGAGTTTCACAACATCCTTCCTATAGCAGTGAGATGAGAATTGAATGCAGTACTCCAAAAGTGGGCCAACCAATGTCCTGTATGGCTGCACCATGACCTCCCAACTTCTATACTCAATGCAGTGAACAATAAAGGCAAGAACGCCAAATGCCTTCTTTACTATTCTGTCTACCTGTGACTCCACTTTCTTTGTTCAGCAACACTCCCCAGGGCGTTACCATTAAGTGTATAAGTCCTTATCTGATTTGCCTTTTGAAAATGTAGCACCTCACTTTTATATAAGTTAAACTCCATCAGCCATCCTCAGCACTCTGACCCAAGACTTTGATCAAGGTCCCGTTGCACTCTGAGGTGACCTTCTACATTGTCCACTACACCTCCAATTTTGGTGTCCTCTGTGACCTTACTAATCATACCTCCTATGTTGACATCCAAATCACTTACATAAATGATGGCAAGCAGTGGTTCCAGTACTGATCCTTGTGGCACACCACTGGTCACAACTCTCCACCACCGCCTTACTAAAATTCATGTAGTTAACATCGACTGCTCTACTTTCCTCTATCGCGTTTGTCATCTCCTTGAAAACTTCAATCAAGTAAGTCATGTTCTGCCCCACACTTAAAGCCATGTTGACTGTCCCTAATTAGGTCATGCTTTTCCAAATGTGTGTAAATCCTATCCCTTTGAATATTCTCCAAGAGCTTCCCAACCACGAATGTGAGACTCACTGGTCAGTACTTTCCTGGATTACCCCTACTATTCTTTTTGAACAGAGGAATGACATTAGCTACTCTCCAGTTCTCTGGGATCCCCCCAGTGGCTAGTGAGGATATAAAGATCTTGGTCAGGGCTCCAGCAATCCCCTCTCTTGTCTCTGTCAGTAACCTGGGGTAGATACCATTGGTACCTATGCACCTTATGGTCAACACTACTTCCTTCTTGATTTCAAAATGCCCTAGCATCTTCGCATGCTCCATACAAATTTCACTATCCTCCAGTTTTTTCTCCTGGGTGAATGCAAAGTATTCAGGAGACGGGGGAGATACTAAACAAATACTTTACATCTGTGTTTACTTTGGAAAAGGATATGGAAGATAGAGAACCTGGGGAAATAAATAGCAATGTCTTGAAAGAAGTCTATATTATAGAAGAGGTGGCGTTGGGCATATTAAAACTCATTATGGTGGATATATCCCTGGGACTCTATGGGAAGATAGAGAAATGGTTGCTCGATGCCTGGGTGAGATCTTTGGACCATCGATAGCCACAGTCAAGGTGCTGGAGGACTGGAGGTTGGCTGGCATGGTACCACTTTTTAAGAAAGGCAGTAAGGAAAAACCAGGGAACTATAGACCACTGAGCCTGACATCAGTAGTGGGCACATTGTTGGAGGGAATCCTGAGGGACAGGATTTACATGTATTTGGAAAGGCAAGCACTGATTGAGGATAGCCAACATGGCTTTCTGTGAGAGAAATCATGTCTCACTAACCTGATTGATTTTGTGAAGTAAAGAAGAGGAATCATGAGGGCAGACTGGTGGACATGATCTATATGAATTTCAGTAATGTGCCCGACAAGATTCCTCATGGTAGACTGGTTAGTGAGGCTAGATCAAATAAAATAGAGGGAGAACAAGCTAATTGGGTACAGAACTGGCTTGAAGGCAGAAGACAGATGCCAAATTAAATTAATCCATTCTGCCTTCCCTCCGTCCATATCCTTCCATTCCTTGCAAATTCATGTGCTTATCTAAAAGTGCTTTAAACGCCCCTAAGTATCTGTCTCCACCGCCACACCTGGCAGTGTGTTGCAGGCTCCCATCACTCCCTTTGTAAAAAAAATTGTCCCTCACATCTCTTTTGAACTGTCCCTCTCTCACCTTAAATGGTTTTTGATATTTCAACTCTCGGAAAAAGACTCTGTCTCTCAACCCCCATCTATGCATCTCATAATTTTATAGACGTCTATTAAGTTTCCTATCAGCCTGCACCACTCCAGAGAAAACAACCCGAGTTTTCTAGCCTCTCCTTAAAGCTCATATCCTGCAATTCAGGCAGCCTGGTAAACCTCTTTGGCACCCTCCCCAAAACCTACACATCTTCCTGTAATGTGGCGATCCGAATTCAATGCAATAATCTTAAGTATGTCCTAAACGAAGTCTTATAAAGCTGCAACGTCCTGACATCCTGACATCCCTAACCAATAAAGGTAAGCATGCAATACGCCTTCTTTACTACCCTATCTACTTGTGTGGCCACTTTCAAGGAGATGTGGACTTCAACCTGAAGATCTCCCTGTACATCAATGCTGTTCAGGGTCCTACCATTAATTGTATACTTTTCCTTTACACTTGAACTCCCAAAGTGCAACATCTCATACTTACCCAGATTAAACTCCGTCTGTCATTTCTCCATCCATATCTGTAACTGATCTATTTCCTACTGAATCCTTTGACAATGTTCTACACTATCCACATCGATCTTTGTATCATCTGCAAACTTGCTAACCCACCCATCTATATTTTCATCAAGTCATTTGTACATATCACAAACAGCAGACATCCCAGTATGGATTCCTATGGAACACTGCTAGTCATGGAACTCCAGCCAGAGAAACATGCTTTCACCACTACTCTCAGCCTTCAATGGCAAGCCAATTCTGAATCTGTGGATCCTATGCATTTTAATCTTCTGAACGATCTACCATAAAAGACCTTGTTGAATGCCTTACTCAGGGCCTGTGCTGTACAGTTCTACGTTCTACATTGCAGAGGTACAATCATATGCGATGAGCTGTGCTTGGAGTTATGTAGTACAAGATTGGGGGAAATAGCAGAATTAATGGAAGTTTGTTAGATCATGCTGTGGATGGTTCGCTTGCTGAGCTCGTTTGTTAGTTTGCAGAAGTTTCATTACCCTGCTGGATAATATCATCAGTGCAGCCTCTGATGAAGCGCTGTTGTGCTTTCCCGCCTGACATTTCAACTCTGGGGAAGGTTAGATTTGATTACCTCATTTCTGGTTTTCCTTCACAGTGGTGTGTATATACGGTCTAGTTCTATGTGTTTGTTGATGGCTTTCTTGGTTCAGAACTAGGCCTCCAGGATTTCCTGTGCATGTCTCTGTTTGACCTATCCTAGGATCCTGGTGTTGTCCCAATCGAACTGGTCGTTCTCCTTATCCATGTGAATGAAGATGAGTGAGTATTGGTTGTGTCTTTATGTCGCTAGTTAGTGTTCATGTACTCTTGTGGCCAATTTTCTTCCTGTCTTTCCAATGTAATGTTTGTTGCAGTCCTTGCATGGAATTTTGTACATTATGTTGGTTCTGTCCATAGTGGGTAAAGGGTCTTTAGTTCGAGTTAGTGGTTGGTGTAGGGTTGACGTGGGTTTGTGTGCTATTGTGATGCCCAGTGGCTGTAGGAGCCTTGTAGTCAGTTTGGATATGTTTTTTTTGTATGGTGATAATGAGTGTGTTAGGGTGTGCAGTATCTTCATGATGCTGTTCATGTGATGGGCATCATTGGATCCAGTTGCTCAGGTATCTGTTGTCCTTAAATACTTGGTGGAGATACTCTTCTTCCTTTTGGCATAATTCCAGGTTGCTACAGTGTGTTGTCACTTGTTTAAGTTGTATTTTCACGCAACTTTGTCTGTGGGTGTTGGGGTGGGTGGTGTTGAAATTCAGTATTTGGTCACTGTGTGTTTGGCTTTCCTGTGTACCTTTGTCAGGAATTCTCCATTGGCCTTGCGTTCCACCATGACATCCACTAATGGGATTTGTTTATTCCTTCCCTGTTCCCTGGTGAATTTGATTCCGTTGAGAGTGTTGTTTATTAGTTGGTGTGTCTCTTCCAGTTTAGTGCTTTTCATGATGATGAAAGTGTCATCCTAGTATCGGATCAATAATTTGGGTTGGATTTTCAGGAGGGCCATGCTTTCGAGTCTGTGCATCACCACTTCTGCTTTTAGTCTGGAGATGGGTGGCCCCATGGGTGTCCCTTTGATCTGTTCGTAGATTTGGACATTAAAGGTAAAGTGGATCGTGAGGCATAGGTCCAGAGTTTCAGCATGTTGTTTGTGGAGATGGTGTCACTCAGGTCTTGTTCCTTTAGTAGTGTTGCACGGCATCCACAACGCGAGCTACAAATCTACTCAAGAATCTTTTTTGATCATGATACAGTTGCAACATCTGTTCCACTGTTAGGATTTGTGATTAAAAATTTGTGCTCAGAAGGAATAGAAATGTCAAAATTTTAAAAATACCCTATTTAGTCATGGTGGTTCATGCCCACCTCCGGCAGATGGAAAGAAAGTATTTAAGAATTTAAATAAAATTTACAGCTCCTTGCTTCCCTGTTGGCTGACATGGATAACTGAATAATGCAGATCAACATAGTGTCATGCAGCCTGGAAACAGACCTTTCGGCCCACCTCATCCTTGCCAACCAGATATCCTAAACAAATCAAGTCCCATTTGCCGACATTTCGCCCATGTCTCTCTAAAACTTTCCTTTCCATGTACTTGTCCAAATGTCTTTCATTGTTTCAGGTAAATCAATAGTAATACTTTTACATTTAGCAGTAATACCATAAGTTCGGGAGGGAAATTGGAAGTTCACACTGAATAATAGCTGGTTGTGTGAAGTACTGTGGGTTAATCTTACCCATTAAGGAATCAACATTTACAGGTAGGAGGTGACGGAAAAAAATTGTAAAGAAAAAGAAACATGCTAACTTCCATCAATTAAACGCCAAGTTAAGGGGTAAACTTTAATACTTACTGATTAAATTCGTTGTATTTGGTTTATTTCTCTTCCATGCGATTTTCAATGTGGTGGTCTGTGCATAGAGAGGGGCAATTTATCAAGATTCATGCATGCATTACACACTGTTTTCACAGTAACTTTATGAAGATGAATGTTAAATGAACATTAAGCATATGTGAGCTAAAAGAATATTTGAAACATCACACAAATAGTGTCTGTGAGTCACTGATTGATTACATATGTAATGCTTTGATGGTTAATTCTCTGTATGCAACTACAGGTGGATGCATAATGTGAAATCTGCAAGTTTCAGTTGTAGCACTGTCACATGAAATTTTGTTTCATCTTTGTCTCATCAACAGTTGGAATGAATCCTGAAAACTTCTCTTTAAGTGAACAGATTGTCTCTCCTTCCTACATTCGACAAGGTTCGCAGGCTCGTCGCACACATGAGCACTTAATTCGGCTGCTAATAGAAAAGGTAATGAAAACAAATTTAGGTAACAATTAACAAAAATATTCATTGTGTAATTTATTTTATTGAAACAAACTGAATCAAATTTTATTTTTACTACTGCATAAATAAAGCATAAAGTCACACAGCACGGAAACAGACAGCCGAACTTGTACATTCCGATCAGGTTTTCAAAACTGAATGAGTCCCGTTTGCCTGCACTTGTCCCATGTCCCTGTGAAACTTTTCCTATCCATGTGCCTGCCCAAATGTCTTACATTGTTTCAGATAGATCAACAGTAACACTATTACAATGAGCAATAATATCATAAGTTAGGACATTTTTGTTCCTAAAGCTAAATTCTGAATTTATCGATTCCTCTATTATTTCTCACTCGCTGTCTGTCTCTAACCATTGTCTTAGTTGCTTAGAGTTTTCTTGATCAAATTCTTCATATAGCTAGTCAATACCCTGCAAAAGACTTTTGAAGAGAATGCTCACCAAAAAATTGTGCTTATGACATATGTTGTTGTCAATAATTAAGGAAATGTGCGACATTTAATTTTCATTTCCTTTTCTTGGAGTATTTCATAGCTTTATACTGGCAAGGCCATTCCAAGATTAGGGATGAAAAGACTGACATCTTATTTAGCACCTTCCACAACTACTGAACAGCTCAGAGTGATTCATAATGCTTGAAGTACTTCTAAACTGTAGTTCCTGTCATAATTTAAGAAGGAATTGTGGCAGTCAGGCCCCGAATTGCAAGCTTGCACAAACAGTAATGTGTTAATGAATGTAATCTTTGATTGAGGGATAAATATTGGCCAGGACACTGAGGATATATCCCCAGGTTTCCTCCAAATAGTGTCATAAAACCTTTTGCACCGCTGAGCAGGTACGTTAGGCATCAGGTTAATAGTTCATCTGAAAGATTACACATCCAGCAATGCAGTACTCTCTCAGTGGGTGTCTTGGACTGCAGCCATGGAAGAAGGCAGCTCACCACCTCCTTCCTGTGGGGCGAGGTGGTGATTCAGGTTGGACCTTAAATGCTTATCTAGCCAGTGACATCCATATCCCTGAATGAATTTTCTTAAAGTATAACGTGGCAGTGTCATCCTTGATTTTTGTGCTTGGTGGTCCAAATATTGGGCTTGAACGTGGAACCATGTGATTCAGGCGAAAGTGCTACTGTCTGATCTGTGGCTGACAGTGTAGCCATTATTTGATTCATTGGAATGCGGCAGAGCATTTAGAGGGCACCACATTTGCCTGGTTCCAAAGCTATCTTTACTGTTGATCAAACTGTTTTGTCTCCAGTGTAGTTACAATACAAAAATGAGGAAGTTAAGCCGATTGAGATGCTGCTGGGCCTGCTGTGTTCATCCAGCCTCATATTTTATTGTCTTGGATTCTCCAGCATCTGCAGTTCCCATTATCACTGTACAATTTTAACCTCACTGCGAAGCCTCTTCCACGGATGCCTAACCTGAAGAAGTTACCCTCTGGACCGACCTCAGGGAATCTCTCTCCCACTGCAACTCTCTTGTAATCTCTTAGCCTTGAAACTCTCCTCTCCACCTATCTTCTTTTCTCTCCATCTTCGGCCCGCCTCCCCCTCTCTCCCTATTTATTCCAGAACCCTCTCCCCATCCCCCTCTCTGATGAAGGGTCTAGGCCCAAAACGTCAGCTTTTGTGCTCCTGAGATGCTGCTTGGCCTGCTGTGTTCATCCAGCCTCACATTTTATTGTCTTGGATTCTCCAGCATCTGCAGTTCCCATTATCACAAGTTAAGCCGATTTGTTTGGTTAGGGCTGTGGTCAAATCCATCGAGCATTTATTAAGTATTGAGCACAACACCTCAGGAAACATATTTGGCTGCGGTGGTGCATAGTCACTAACCAAGGCAATAATACCAGTGCAAAAGGGTGGAATCTTGGGGACTGGTTTTATAAACATAACTCATATTCCCTTGAATATCAACATTTGAAGGATTTTTCAATTTTTTTTGCCCTGGGATGTGGCTGTTGTTGGTTGGGCAGCACTTACTGCCAATCCTTACTGCCCTTGAACTGAATGGCTCACTAAGCCACTTCAGAAAACAGTTATGAATCAGCGACATTGCCGTAGGTCCGGAGTCACATTGCAAGACTAGGAAAAGACAGCAGATTTCCTTCCTTAAAGGGCATTAAATTAAACGGAACAAATTATGTAAACAAGGCCTTAAAGTACTGATTTTTTTTGATGAGGTAGATGCGATGAAACTGTTGGGAAATCGGGAACAAAAGGGAATAATCTCAACATTAGTACCCGGTAACATGAATACAAAAACTAAATTGAGACAGTAAGCTGGAATGGTGCATACTTGAAGTGAACATATAAATCCTGCTTATTTTTGTGACAAACATAGGTGTTGTAGTTGTTGCAAGTCCCACCATAGACACTTGAAAGTTAATACAAAAGATTAAGATCTGCACAGGGCAGAGATCCACACAGATGTCTCACCATTCTATCATTTTCTTAGGGTAAATGCCCAGAAGATGGGTGGGATGACAGTACCATTGAGCTTTTTCTACATGAACTGGCCATTATGGACAGCAATAACTTCCTGGGTAATTGTGGAGTTGGTGAGAGGGAAGGAAGAGTGGCCTCAGACCTTGTCGCTAGAAGACATTATAGGTATAGTTTACTGTTTTTATACTTTTATTTCCAGTGTTGAGTGCATTGTTTTATCAACTCACTTTGACAAAGTGAAAGTGATGAGATTTTGCCTTGAAGGTTTGTGACAGTATATTTGCGCAAATACTATAATGTTTGTCAAGCAAAAACATTCTGTTGGACTCCAACAGAATACTTTGATAAGTATTTTGAATCTAGGCAGAGTAATTCTGGCCACTAAGCCTTTTTCCATTCCCTCCCAGTTGAGGCAGTTAAAAGCCGGGTGATCACATCCAACATCACATTGATTCTGCAAACCTCATGCACACAGTTTTGCAAAAATAAATAATCAATGTAATTCAAAGTGTTACTCTTTAATAATTACCCCTTAAATAGTCACATTATTTACATAGTTTCTGGAGGTTGGGAGCCTGAAGATATGATGTTTTGGCACCTGGCCTACCTGTGCTGTACAAGGCAGGATGATCTCTTGAGAGCCTCACGCTTCTTAGGGATACAATTGCCTACATGCAGGACAGGGTTGTGGACCCCAGTCTCATCAGCCTGGACCAGGAAGGGCCTTTGGCAGGATATCAGATACACACATGTCGGGTGTGCTGTCCAGAATGGGCTTTGGGGAGGCAGTCAGCAATTGGATCCAACTGCTCTGTGCCAAGAACAGTCGTGTGGTCTCAATCAATTGGTGTGATTCAGAAAGTTTCCCGATTAGATCCGGAATCAGGCAGGGCTGCCTACTGTCTCCTGCCTGACTTGCGCATTGTGGAGAGCCTTGTGCTGAAGATTTTTCCCAACAGTCAATTCATGGTCATCATTAGACTCTTAATTCCAGAGTTTTTTTAATTGAATTCAAATTCCACCAGTCCCAGAACATTAGCTGGGTCTCTGGATTAACAGCCCAGTGATAATACCACTAGGCCACTATTGTGATGGTGCTGAAACCAGTTGGATCACAGACATTAGGTATAGATTATTGCAAAGTCAATCTAGCAACCAAGTCAGATTCATGTTCAATTCCAAAATTGGGGGCTGATTTGAGAGGATCGAGCAAACCAGATTCATTGCAAAAATTGGCTTCTTAAAGAATATTGGCAAGTTGAAATGACTGATACAGTCACAGAAATATTAACTTTCACAACCCCAGATGGTGCTTGTTGATGTGAGGTCATGCTTTTCAGAATAAAATATGTGCCAGCAACTTTTCAAAGATTGTCAAACGAGGTCATCGATGGATTATGCAACTTGCGTTGTATGTTATGGTCATTGGTTATTTTCAGCAAAACCTGGGAGGAATATTAACAACAGTTGGAAAAATTGTCTGATTAGTTACAAAGAACCAACTAGGTCAGAGACTTGGCAGAAAGTGAATTTTTCAGAGCGAAAGTAACTTCTGTGAGCCATACTGTGGGGCAAGGCCAAGTAGCCCCCAGAGAAACAAAAATGGGGGCTGAACTGGACTTTCCACTGGCTAAGCGAAAATTACTGCTTTGTTGATACATAAATATGAATGGAATTTGCCAGAAGTTTGTTGTGAATTTCAACACCATAGTAGCTTCCCTGACAACACTTTAAAAAAGTCAGGAAATTTGAATGAACAGAGGATTGTCAGATTGTGAGCAGTCATGTTAATAGCTCATAATGTTAACTTTTAGTAATATCTGAGATTTATTTTAATCTTTGAATTTGTTTTTTCTTTTTTCAGGTTTATGCATGGAATTGGAAGATCAGGTGATATTGCAGCTATTCAGCCCAAAGCAGCTGGATCCAGTCTCCTGAACAAAATTACAAACTCTGTAGTCCTGGACATTCTTCGAGCAGCAGGTTTGACACAATTAGTATTAGAATCATAGAATCCCTAGGGTTGCAGATTTGGTTCTATTCAGTAGGAACAAGGCCCGGAATCTTCCCAAAGCTTTCAAAAGAAAGATGGGGACTTAATTGATGGGAGGTGTTTCCCGATAGCGGGTTAGAGTTTTGGTGGGAAGTGCTTCAAACTTTTCAGGCCAGTGAGCCTCTTCTTATCCATTCCTTGGTGTGCCATGTGTACTCATTAGGCAGAAGTGGGAGCATTTGGTTCACAAACCTGATTATTTATATCAGGCATGTACTTGGCGGGGTGGATTTCTTCCTCAAAGCTCTGGTGAGCGTGAACTTCTTCAGTAACTTACCTCCTTCACAATGCAACTTTTCATTTGTGCAAATGTTTACAAAGTAAAGCTGAAGCTTGAACGGATTATCAAACCTGCCCGACTGAGACAGCCACAATGACACCACACCAAACCTGACTAGGGAGGTCAAGCAGGGCTTAACTCAAAAGTCTCAGGTAAATGTGTCTTCAGTAGAAAGGCATGATGGAGACCGGAACTTAAAGGAAACTGAGAGGATCCCGGAAAATGGAGGGGGAAAATGGAAATTTCACAGTGGTAAAGGCAAGGGGGACAAAGCAGGCTGAGAGCTACTTGTTTAGGTTGGGGAATACAATGGGGTAATAAATAGAATTAGAATTAGAATCGCTGCAGTGTGGAAACAGGCCCTTTGGCCCAATACGTCCACACCGACCCTCAGAGCATGCCACCCAGACCCATCTCCCTATAACCCACCTAATCTACACATCCCTGAACACTATGGGCAATTTAGCATGGCCGATCCACCTACCCTGCACATCTTTGGACTGTGGGAGAAAACCGGAGTACTTGGAGGAAACCCACATAGACACGGGAAGAATGTGCAAACTCCACACAGACAGTTGCCCGAGGCTGGAATCAAACCTGCGTCCCTGGCGCTGTGAGGCAGCATTGCTAACCACTGAGCCACCGTGCTGCCCTACTATGTGGGATGAAGGGAGAAAAAGTAGCTGAATTGAAGAGGAAATGATGTGAGGCTAAGGCTAGGAGTGGAAATGGGACTAGATGAAATGCATGTCAAAGGAGATAGTGAAGGAGCTGATACAGGACGAGTTTGAGGGAGACAGAGTGGGCACCAGAGCAATAAAGAAGCCCTATCCACAGTGATGTAGAGAAAATCAAATGAAAAATTGACAGTCTTGCTCCTGAATTGGCTTGTAAAAGAAGGTCATGCAGAGAATGAGCTGTACAAATTGGAGGGGCCTGAAACATGTTTGTGCGTGTTCTTGTGTGGCGTAACACATCTAACTGAGGGAATCAGAGGAGAAAGTGAAAAATGCTGTAGTATAAACTCTCAATGAATACCTCAGCACACAGGGGAAGCACTCACTGTGAGGTAAAGCCCAAATAAGCTTCATTAACCTGTGTCAGCAACATCCCAACCATGTGCCATGATTCATTTCAGTCCAAAAAGACAGGCACCTAAGACTCACCGACAGTGCTGATGAGGTGTGGGTGATGGTCTCCCATGTTGTGTGCGGCAACATTCACAGGCTCAGTTATCTGAAAGTTACGGACGTGGGAATGAACCTATTTGGCAGGCTATCGATTCCAAGATTCTTAGGTTCTATCGCAGGGGACAATGTAGGCTACATGGTCACATTGACCTAATTACCATGTGATTGCAAAGTAATGTAAAGACTATGGCTTTTTGATTTGCACAAGGCAGAACGTGGAGAGACCCTGGCAATATTCTGGGGACCCAAGTTCAAATCTCACCAGAATTTGGAATTTGAATTCAGTAACAAATCTTGAATTAAGGGTCTAATGATAACTGTGAAACTGTTGTCGATTGTTGGAAAAACCCATATGTTTCACAAAAGTCCTTATGGGAAAGAAACCTTCCAGCCTTACCTGGTCTGCGCTACATGGGACTCCAGATCAGTAACAATGTGGTTGACACTTAATGCCATTGATGCTGTGTAGGTATGGGCAATAAATACTGGTCTGGCTAGCAGCACCAAAACAGGATGTCCCTCACCATGTAGAGCTGGCTGTAGGGCACACAAGACACAAGCAGCTTGATAAGAACCCAGAGCGTTGTCAAGTTCTCAAATAGAAAGCAAACATCTTGCTTCTGGTTCTTTTAAATCACAGATCAGTGCTTTGATGTAAGACGTTTGATCAAGATTCCTTTGCACACAGTTTTCTGCTGAAGTCTAGTTAGTACATTGTACAAATTCAGGATGACCTTGTTATTGTATCCTCGGTTCAAGGATCCAATACTGATCCCTGGGGAACATCATGACAAACCTTCCAACCAAATAAATCCACACGCTTTTACCTCCTATCAACCAGCCAGTTTTACAGCCATGTGTGTCTTTTGTCCTGCCCATGGGATGCTGACCTCTGCAGCCACCTCTGCCCGTTGATATCCTTGGGGAATAAGGTGTCTTTTTCCTCCTGGACAAAAAAAACTCTCAAGTGAAATTTTGCTGAAGCAAGGGGTGTGTGGGGGTGATGAGCAGAGGCTGAGTGATGTTTTTGGGTTTCAGAGAGTGAAGTGATGCCTTTGACTAGGTTGCATAGAGTTGGAGCCTGGAGGGTCTCAACATGAGTAACTCATCTTTACAGATGCGGAACTGGGCAAAGAAGTAGCGGATGGAATTCAACCCAGAAAAGTGTGAAGTGATTCATTTTGGAAGGTTGAATTTGAATACAGAATACAGGGCTAATGGCAGGATTCTCAGCAGTGTGGACGAACAGAAGGATCTTGGGGCCCACGTCCATAGATCCCTCAAAGTTACTATCTAAGTTGATAGGGTTGCTAAGAAGGTGTATTATGTTTAGAGATAATGGGAACTGCAGATGCTGGAGAATCCAAGATAACGAAGTGTGAAGCTGGATGAACACAGCAGGCCAAGCAGCATCTCAGGAGCACAAAAGCTGACGTGTCGGGCCTAAACCCTTCATCAGTGTGTTGGCTTTCATTGGCAGGGGAATTGAGTTTAAGAGTAGCGAGGTTATGCTGCAGCTCTGTAAAGCTCTCGTTAGTTCACACTTGGAATATTGTGTTCAGTTCTGATCACCTCATTATAGAAAAGATGTGGAAGCTTTAGAGAGGGTGCAGAGGACATTTACCAGGATGCTGCCTGGACTGGAGGGCAGGTCTTGTGAAGAAAGGTTGAGGGAGCTAGGGCTTTTTTCATTGGAGCAAAGAAGGATGAGAGGTGATTTGAAAGAGGTGTACAAGTTGATGAGAGGCATAGATAGAGTGGATAGTCAGAGACTTTTCCCAGGGCAGAAACAACTATTACAAGGGGGCATAATTTTTAGGTGATTGGAGGAAGGTATAGGGGAGATGTCAGAGGTAGGTTCTTTACATAGAGAGTGGTGGGGTTGTGGAATGCGCTGCCACCAGTGGTATTGGAGTCATTAGGGACTTTGAAGCAACTCTTGGATAGGCACATGGATGGTAGTAAAATGTAGGGTATACAGGGTAGATTGATGTTAGTAGGATAATAGGTTGGCTCAACATCGTGGGCCGAAGGTCCTGTACTGTTCTATGTTCTATGAGTGGAGAGGGAGGTCAGAATTTCCTGCCCTTAAGACTTGGAGGTGTAACCTCTGCATGCACATACAATCAGAGATAATGGGAACTGCAGATGCTGGAGAATCCAAGATAACAAAGTGTGGAGCTGGATGAACACAGCAGGCCAGCAGCATCTCAGGAGCATAAAAGCTGACGTTTCGGGCCCAGACCCTTCATCAGAAAGGGTCTAGGCTTGAACATCAGCTTTTATGCTGCTATGATGCTGCTTGGCCTGCTGTGTTCATCCAGCCCCACACTTTGTTATCATGCACATACAATAATTTGCGATAAAGGTAATCACACAAGCAACTTGAACCACCCTTGATTAGAAATGTCCCCTGCATTTTGGCCTACCTCCGTACTTATATTTTTTAAAAAAGCAAGATATCACCCAAATTTGGCCTGTAGTTTTGACACTCGTATCTATATCAGTTGATAATTTGTGTTCTTAAATTTTAAATGGACACCCACCTCTGGTTTATCTGGCTTTTAGGAATTGGATTTGGTTCCTTTTCATTTTGTTTCAATAGATAGATTAAGCTAGGGAAGCATTGGCCAGAAAACCTGAGGTGTTGTGTCAAGATGAGAAGTTGGCTGGTGACTTGCTGAATATTCTGCCTCACGCTTTCCCTACATAAGACTGTAGCTGGCCGCCAGATTTCCCAATATGGCTTGTCACTCAGACTGCAGGGAAATTATTTGGCTGCAATGTTGAGCTAGGTTTTTGGATGGCTCAGGAGAACTGAAGAATCTGAGCTGACAGCAGCTCAGAGTGTAATCACAAACTAAAACCGTTAGTTTAAAAAGAAACGTAGTTTACATTTTAGATTACCTTCTATTTCTGGTATTTATTGTGATATTTAGTAAGTGGTAAAAGTCCAATTAGTCATCGAGACATAGGGCTATACAACATGGAATCAGACCCTTCGATCCATATCTTCTATGCAGACCAGATAGGCCAAATAAATCTAGTCCCATCTGACAGCATTTGGTCCATCTCCCTCTAAACGTTTCTTATTCATATCCCCATCCAGATGCCTTTTAAATGTTGTAATTGTGCCAGCCTCCACCTCTGCAGGTCATTCCATACACGTAACACCATTTTGATGAACAAGTTGCCCCTTAGGACCCATTTGAATCTTTTCTCTCTCACCTTAAACCTAAGCTGTCTAATTTTGGACTCCCCCAGTTCGGGGAAGAAACATTGGCTATTCATCCTATCCTTGCCCCTCTCATGACTTTATAAACCTCTATGAGATCACCGCTCAACCTCTGCTGCCCCAGGGAAAACAGCCCCAGCCTACGTAGCGTTTCCCTATAGCTCAACCCTCCAAACATGGCAACATCCTCGTAAATCTTTTCTGAACCCTTTCAAGTTTCACAATATCCTTCTAATAGCAAGGAGACCAGAATTGCACACATTCCAGTGGTGGCCTAACCAATGTCCTGTACAGCTGCAACCATGATCTTACAACTCAATACTTAATTTACTGACCAATGAAGGCAAGCATACCAAATGCCTTCTTCATTATCCTGTCTACTTGGGACTCCACTTTCAACTCTATCTGCCACTCCTCAGCCCAATGGCTCATCTGATCAAGATCCCATTGGGAGACAATATCTTAGAGGTAGTATCGCTGGACTGTTAATCCAGAGACCAAGATAATGTTCTGGGGACCTGGGTTCAAATCCCACCACGGCTGCTGGTGAAATTTGAATTCAATAAATATCTGTAATTAACAGTCTAACGATGACCATGAATCCATTGTTGATTGTCAGGAAAAACCCATCTAGTTCACTAATGTCCTTTAGGGAGGGAAGCTGCCATCCTTACCTGGTCTGGCCTTCATGTGACTCCAGACCCACAGCAATGTGGTTGATTCTCAACTGTCCTCTGGGCAATTAGAGATGGACAATAAATGCTGCCTGGCCAGTGACACCCTCATCCCGTAAATGAATTAAAAAGGAAACTGAGGTAAACTTCGCTCTCCGCTACACCTCCAATTTTGGTGGCATCTGCAAACTTACTAACCATACCTCCTATGCTCATATCCAAATCATTTTTGCACATTCTCCCCGTGTCTGCGTGGGTTTTCTCCGGGTGCTCCGGTTTCCTCCCACAGTCCAAAGATGTGCAGGCTCGGTGGATTGGTCATGCTAAAATTGCCCTTGGTGTTCTGGGCTGGGTGGGTTATAGGGGGATATGTCTGGGTGGGATGCTTCAAGGGGTGGTGTGGACTTGTTGGGCCGAACGGCCTGTTTCCACACTAGGGAATCTAATCTAAATGGCAGAAAGCAGCGAATCCAGCACTGAACCTTGTGGCACACTGCTGGTCACAGGTCTCCAGTCTGAAAGGCAATCCTCCATTCACTATCTTCTACCTTTGAGCCAGTTCTGTATCCGAATGGCTATTTCTCCTTTTATTCCATGTGATCTAACCTTGCTAGCCAGTCTATCATGAGGAACGCCTTCCTGAAGTTCATATAGATCACGTCTACTGCTCTGCCCTCAAAAATCCTCTTTGTTACTTCTTCAAAAAACTCAAATCAAGTTAGTGAGATATCATTCCCATGCACGAAGCCATGTTGACTATCTCTATTCAGTCCTTGCCTTTCCAAATACATGTAAATCCTGTCCCTCAGGATTCCCTCCAATAACTTGCCCACCACTGATGTCAGGCTCACCAGTCTATAGTTTCCTGGCTTTCTTAACACCTTTCTGAAATAGTGACACCGTGTTAACCAACCTCCGGTCTGCCAACACCTCACTGCAGCTATTGAAGGTACAAATATCTCAGCAAGGGGCCCAGCAATCACTTCTCTAGCTTTCTGCAGGGTTCGAGGGTACACTTTATCAGGTCCCGGGGATTTATCCAGCTTTATATGTTTTAAGATGTCCAGCATTATTTCCTCTGTAATATGGACATGTATCAAGATAACGCTATTTATTTCCCCACATTCTCTATCTTTCATACCAATCTTCACAGTTAACACTGATGCAAAACACTCATTTAGTAGGAACAATTCATGCCATTTCCTGGCAATAATTAGGCTTTAGTTGGAGTATGCTGAACAGCAAATTAAAATGGAAGATCACAAAATTCAACGATCAAAAAATATCAGGCCCTGCTGAAATAATCAAAGATTATCAAAGACACTGAAGGCCTAGATTTGAATTTTCCACTTAGGGGCTAAAGGATGGCTCAAATTTATAAGGGTGTCTGTAAACCCATTCCTTCCAGATTACTCGCCAAATTACAAAGCCTCCCTGATAATAAAGTGTGAAGCTGGATGAACACAGCAGGCCAAGCAGCATCTCAGGAGCACAAAACCTGACGTTTCGGGCCTAGACCCTTCATCAGAGAGGGGGATGGGAGGCGGACCGAAGATGGAGAGAAAAGAAGATAGTTGGAGAGGAGAGTATAGGTGGGGAGGTAGGGAGGGGATAGGTCAGCCCAGGGAAGATGGACAGGTCAAGGAGGTGGGATGAGGTTAGTAGGTAGGAAGTGGAGGTGCGGCTTGGGGTGGGAGGAAGGGATGAGTGAGAGGAAGAACAGGTTAGGGAGGCAGAGACAGGCTGGGCTGGTTTTGGGATGCACTGGGGGAAGGGGAGATTTTGAAGCTTGTGAAGTCCACATTGATACCATTGGGCTGCAGGGTTCCCAAGCGGAATATGAGTTGCTGTTCCTGCAACCTTCAGGTGGCATCATTGTGGCACCTCCCAGTTGCGAACTATTTCAACTCCCCCTCCCATTCTTTAGATGACATGTCCATCATGAAAACTACAAAAGCCTCCCTTGCAGTTTCAGAATTTGAACTTTGAATTCCAAGTATTTTGCATTTCCTACTGTACCTGTTTATGTTTTAATGATTAAAATCATGCAGTTATTTTAATATGCTGTAAATGTACCATGAATTATAGCAGAGATGAGAGACAATTTTGAAATTTAGAATATGAAAATTGGGAGAGTTAACACTAATGAAGGTAGCCAGGACAAAGCACATCTTTTTTCTCCCTCTCCTTGCAGTTGTAGATATGCTACTGCAATGCGTAAATAAATAAAATGATGCACAGTTGCTAATTATCCTACTAACAGATTTAAAATATTGTGGTGTTCTTAAACTTTGTGTACCTGTGATTTTTCAATGTTTAGACTTGTCAAGTCACCTTTTGATGGTAAGACTTGCTGATTTTTGCAGAAGCTTGAACCTTTTGCAGGTAGTAATCTGTCTCAATGATTCAGTTTAATGTATTTATAGAAAAAACTTGTTTTCCTCTCTCCAGCCCCCACAGTATGAAAGGAAATGGGTATTGCATGTGTTAGTGGGTAGTCTGAATGCAGATTAATTGTCCAATTGTGCAATAATATTATTGTAAACACAGTACAGAGCACACTGCTAAGAAATAAAATTTATGTTAAAAAATAGAATATGTTGGATGATTCATAGATTCATAGAGGTCCACAATACAGCAAAAGACACTTTGGACCATTGAGTCTGCGCCTGTCAAAAACAACCGTTCACCTATTCTAATCCCATTTTCCACCACTTGGCCCATATAGCCTTTTATGCCTTGGCATTGTAAATGCACATCTAAATACCCCTTAAATGTTATGAGAGTTTTTGCATTTACCATCCTTACAGTGAATTCCAGATTCCCAACTTCCACAGGATGAATTTTGTTTTCCTCATGTCCCTTGGAAATCGCCTGTCCCTTCTCTTAAATCTATGCCCTTTGGTCATTGATCCTTCCACCAAAGGGGAAGCTCTTTCATGAGTACCCTATCTGTGTCCCTCATAATATTTTACAGTTCGATCATATTCTTCATCAATCTCCTTTAGCCCAAGGAGAATAACCCCAGTCTGTCCAATCTCTCCTCTAATTAAAATTCTCCTGCCCAGCCAACATCCTGGTAAATCTCCTCTACACCTTCTTCAGTGTGATCACATCCCCCTAATGATGTAGATGCCAGAACTGCACATAATACTCTAGCTGTAAACTTAGCAACTTTTTAAATATAATTCCAGTTTCATCTCTCTGCTCTCAAACTGTATTCCCCAGCTAATAAAGACAACTATTCCAAATGCCTGCTTAACCACTTTTTCCACCCATCCTGCTACATTCAGGGACCAGTGTACATGCTCACCAAGGACCTTCAGATCCTTATTGCTTCCCAGGGTCCCACCATTCATCATGTATTCCCTTGCCTTGTTTGTCCTGTCCAAGTGCATCACCTCACACCTATCCAGATTGAATTCTATTTGTCACTGATCAGCCCATCTATATCCTCCTTGCTATTTATCACCTCACCAATTTTTGCGTCATTCACAAACTTACTGATCGACCCTCGTGCATTTGGATCTAAATTGTTTATCTATACATCACAACCAGTGAGGGTGCCTGATGAGGATCCCTGAAGAACCCCAGGTTTCCAGTTACAAGACCACCCCTCACCCTCTGCTTCCTGCCACTCAGCCAATTCTGATTTCAATTTGCCAAATTTCCTTGGATCCCACGGACACTTTCCTTCATTACCAGTCTCCAAAAAACCTTGCTGAAGTCCAAGTAGAAGACTTCAAATGCATTGCCTCATCTACATACCTGGTCACTTCTTCAAAAAATTTGATCAAGTTGCTCAGACATGACCTCCCCTTGACAAAACCATGCTGACTATTGATGAGCAATTCCTGCCTCTCCAAGTGCAGATTAAGTCTGAATCGTTCTGCTTTACAATTTGAGGGTGAAAGTAAAAGAAAGATTGAATACTAGTGACATCCAAAGCTCTTTAGGAATGTGTTCTACTGATATCTGTGCATATTGGATATTGTGAACACACAATATGGGAAATTTTGCATAGCCTGTAGTGGTAAACATTGGCCTCCATCTGTTGTTACTTTCAGACTTTGCTATTTCAGAGCCCTTGTGGGTAGACTTCATCTTTCACTTCCCATAAACTTGAGCTGATCCATAATTCCTGCTTCTAATATCCAGACTCTCACCAAGTCTTGCTCACTGATTATCCCTGTGGTTGCTGGCCCACATTGACGTGTTTTGCTAAGATGTGTTAGGATATGGATTTGCCTCCTGCTGCTGCTTTCCATATTTTTAGTAAATTTCTGAGCTCTGCCTTGGTTATTTGTAGAAGACATTTGAATGCGTGGTGTTAATCACATCCACGTCTCCTATGATCTTGGCAGGGGCCTGTACTTATACTACATCTGTTAATTGTACTCATTGTAGTTGTATGAGAACTTACACAGCAAGCAGTAAAATGACTCAAAAAATGGAAGGAATAATAAATCAGCATGATTGTTCTGTTCAAATTCAGTCTCCATCAATTTTCATGTAATGAAGTAGGAAAGCTTAATGATCACTGACTGGTAGTTTCCTTTGAGACTGGTTCCGTAATGTTACCTGAAACAATTTCAGACCTAGTCTCGGAAGAGGAAGTATGCATTGAGGATGTTTTGCAAATTAGTATTGCTGTGTGAAAATTATCCAGTCATCATTGTAAGAAAACCATTTCACATGTCAACATGCTTTTCACATTCATAAATCGCAATCTAATTTGGTTAGAAAAAAGTAAAATATTTCAGTGTTCTGCCATTCTTTTGTTTTACTTGCTCCAGGAATTTGAGCAATGCTGCCCTCAATTTGTTACCCATTTCTGTTCATTGCCTCTCTCTATTCATTGCTGAACATGCTCTGATGAGTTGGTCTTGGACTTTCAGTTTAAACAGCTGCAGACCTTGTGAAGTCCCTGCCACTGTGGTGTTGGATCAAGGATTCCAGGATACTTGTCTACTGAAGGTGACCTGTCAATCAGGCTGTTGGTGACCTAGAAAGTGGATGGTGTTCCCATTAAGTTACTGGTCTTCTCAGTGTAGCAGTTGTGGATAGGGAGGCATGGTTAAAGATACTTGTTGACTCGTTGAAGTGTAACCTGTAAATAGTACTTGTTCCAGCCAAATTTGTGGTGCATAACTGGATGGGGAGAGATGGATATGGAATCAAGTAGTAGCCATCATTCGAGTTTTGAAACGTGCAGTAAGTTTCTTTTACAGCTGTGAAAATCTGAGACAAATTGTAATCTATTGAAGCTAACAGCTTTTCTACTGATCATTTTCAATGTGTTTAAATGGTTAACAGTTTTTTATATGTATATGAAAGAAAAGTGTATGTACAGAAACAGATTATGGTATTTTTTTCACAGTTGTTTGTGAATCTCACTGAATAAGATGGAATTTGGAAGACCTGAAATCTTATTAAATTATTGCAAGAACACAGCACTCAACGACTAATAGAGTGATGATGTTCCAAATATGGCTTGCATCTCAGTGATTTATCTTAGCATCTGAAAGAGTGCAAGAACATTAAAAACTTGGAAAAGAAATAACAATTTGACCTGTTACTTCCATTCTTGCCATATGCCTCGAAAAATTTGCTTTATGGAATCCAGCACAACTAATTAATCATCTAAAGCAAAGTCATTCAAGATTATTCTTTAATTCTCAACGATACTTTATTCTGCACAAGCATGTGAGGCCTGGTGCCCTCCTTTTGTTCTGTGCCGTTCTCTGATTCTAAGTTTGGAATTAGTGTTTGCTCTAAAGCTGCAGGGACACACAGCAGTGCAGGAAACTGCAAATTCCTACCCAAGCTATGAGCAAGTTTGCTCCTTTAAGTTATTGCACTTACATGTTGCATCAGATATTTCAAGGCCCTGTGCACAATGACAAAGATGAGATGGTACTTTGTTTAAAACTCTCTTGTGTTGACTTTTATATTCTCAAACAAGGCCACTTGATCCACTATGCCAATACTGAAACTTTGAAAGAGCTGCTCTTACAATCCTATTTCCCCTGTCCTTTCCCCATAACATTTTCATTTCTTCATTTTCAGATATTAATCCATCTCATATTTGAAGGCCATTATATATTCCACTTCCACCCAAAGTCTGACAGGATATTCATTTTTATTGTCTTAACAATTCTGCCTGTGTTAAAACAAATGTAAAAACTTGAAAATCTTTAGTTTTTTTGTCTTGATTATGATCTCACCTTTATATCCTCTCACAACTCACTGACCTGTTATAATAATATTTCCCTACTTCCTTTTACTTCAAAATTCTGAAGACCTCAATCTCTGTTTTGATGAAGAGACTCAAATTCTGCACTACACAAGCTTTCATCCTTGCCTTTGGCTTTGGTATTCTGCCTAAATTAAAGTGCACACAGTGTGCTAATGATGGCCTAACCAATCATTCGTATAAATTTTGCATTATCTCTTTGTTCTTATGCTCTCTGCTACTATTCACTAATAATCATATATACTTCTCTTCAGATCTTTACCAATTTACTTGTTCAGTTTTGAAAATTTGTTTGTTTGAACTCCTAAGCTTCTGTGTTGCTACAGATCCTTTAACAGTTATTATTCTATCACATTTTCCTTCCCAAAATATTTCACTTCAGCCAAATTTCAAATGTTAAAATGGTTGCACTAAAAAAAAATCATGAGGCTAAATAGTTACATGCCTCAGCAGCGTCCCATATTTATGTGATGAGCACCATTTAAAGGTTGCCTGTCCTATAGAAAGCTGGCCAGCTTCCCTTAAAAGGATTGATTTTTCAACAGAGGAAAGAGCGTGCTGGAAGTCCTTCTCTCGCAGCTTATAAACATATAAGTGAGGAGCAGAAATGGGTCATTCAGACCCTGAACTCTGCTCTGCCATTCAATAAAATCATGGCTGATCTGTTTCCATCCTGAATTCCATGTTCTTATCTGTCCCTGATAGCTTTTGATTCCACTACAAAGCACAAATCTATCTACGTCTCCCTTAAAATTATTCTATAATCCCATCTCCACCACCTTCTGGCCTAGGGAGCTCCAAAGTTGCACACTCCTCAGAGAGATAAGAAATCTCTTTACCTCTGTCCTAAAATGTTGACCGCTCATTTTAAAACAGCGTTCGTTATTATTGTGTACATGTGAAAGAAGAGGTAATTTCCATATCTACATTGTTAAGGCCACTCAGGGTCTTATGATTATGGCTGGTCCCTGGGGAGAGCCCGCAGTTCCTTCATTATTCAATCGTACCTTAGATTGGTCTAAACAAGGTAAATGTTTTTAAAAAAATTCTTCCCTCATGGGCTCTTTTTCCCAGCCTGATAATATTAACATATTAAGAAGAGCCAATTTGTCCAGACCTTTTTTAGCTATGAATGAGTTTATTAGCTCAAGAAAAAGATAATAAAATACAGGACACTTACACACAGATTGGAAATGAGATGTGATCTCAAACATAAAAGTGAAATTAAAGATGTATGAATCAGACTTTGTCTGTGACAAATGGGCTGTGATATGTTGTGGCTGTTAAATTGGATGATTTGGGAATGTGACATTGGAAGTTAAGTGATTGTTTGAAGATGGTAAAGGTGCTCCTGAACAAAAGGGTAAAGTGAACATTAATAGCAGTAAGTGACAGTTTACATCCTCACTTGTCATTTGCTTATATGTCTTCTTTTAAAATCACATGTATTTAGAAGTTCAATATATCTATGTTTAATTCAGGATTATGACCCATTTTCGCATTATATTCCTCAATCAAATCACCTCTCATTTTTCCTAACGTTGTAAAACAAGATCATCTTTTGAATCATTCCTCATAAGACTACTTGCTCACTCTAGATATAGTCTAGGAAACCTCCTCAGAACAACCTCCAGAGCATTTACACCCTTCCTTAATTAAGGAGACTAAAATTGCCTACAGTTTCTAAGATGTGGCCTCACCAATGCCCTATATAGCTGAAGCATAATATCCTTACTTCTATGTTCAGTTCTTTGCATAATAAAACATAATGTCCTGTTAGCTGACTTTATTATTTTAGTGGGCGTCTCACGGTCCAAACAACTTTCCCTACACTTACTGCTATACTTCCTTCTTTCTTGCAGGACAGAATGATGCATTATGAGTGTTATAACTAGGCAAAGAGAGTGAACCAGCTCTTTTCATTTTAACTCCCTTGTGGTCAATCACAACAATTTATTTTATTAGCATGTGGTTATCGCCTTCAATTATAATATAATTAATTAAATGAAGGCTCCACATTACAAGGCTTTCATGAGTGTAAGAAAGAGGCATTTTATTGCCCTCCCAAATCCTCCCAAAAAATTATAGATGTGCGATCAAAAATACGCACAAACACAAGTAAGAAGTTTAAAAGGAAGGAAATGTTTGGTATGAACAGGGTGATTAGGCTACATAGTTTATTTTGAAAGAAAGGTCTTTGGGCCTTTGATAAAGGCGATATGGTGGCATAGTAGTTAGCACTACTGCCTCTTAGTGCCGGGGACCCAGCTTGGCCGTGCTAAATTGCCCCATGATGACCAGGGATGTGCAGCCTCGCTGGATTAGCTGTGGTTAATACAGGGTTACGGGGATAGTTCAAAGTTTTGGGGAATGTGAGTGTGGGTGGATGCTCTTTAGAGAGTCATTGTAGACTGGATACAAATGGCCTCTTTCTGCACTGTAGGGATTCTGTGACTGAGGTGTTAGATTTTAAAACTGAGACCAGTTGATGATTTGTTGACTCATATTCTACAGCAATTTGAGTGCAAGCTGAATGGCTGTTGAAAAAGTTGCGTTTTCACCAGCACGGAAAACTGAGATAGGGAGCTGGCTTTTCAGTTCATATTTATTTTTCTTCTTTGCTGCTCCAAGCAGTTGTTGATTTAGGTTCATTTGTATGTTTTTGACTTTGCTCATTGTTTCTCCGAGCTAAATACTCCAAGCTGAATGGGATGTGAATTTCTTGTTGTTGACTTAGTTGTCTAGTTTTTGTCTTTGGATGAAGTGGTGAAGTGGTGATTTCAGTGCACCCAGGTTTTGTGCATCACCCTACACTAGGTTTCACAACCTTGGCTTAACTCTGGTCAAGTCATCACAACAGCCATTTTACTGCAGTTTTTGTCCTTCTTATAAACCTCCTTAGTCCATGAAGGTCTCTGATATTAAAAAGCAGCCAATGAAAAGTTGAATATCAATAGTCCATATTTGCGATTATAATAATACGAGAAGTAGCGAAAACTGAGCAGCAGGGGCAGACACGCTGCACATCCTTAGGCTATAAGGAGACAGGCTGCGGCTGTATTTGGGTCACAACCATTGAAGATGTTGTTTTCGCATCTGATTCTTCGTTTCACACCTCACTTTCTCCCTACGTTCTGTTATCACTTCTGATTCACAAGCTGCAGATGGTCTCAGCAGGCTCTGCTTGTTAACTACCACCATTCCCCCACCACCCCCGCCACAATTCCCACCATATAACTCTACTTCTGTGTCTTTATCCCTTCAGGAACTTAAGAACTGCAGGTTGGGGAGTGGTGAAAGTGCAAGCGGTAGATAAGCAAATAAAAATAGCAAATTGGTTAATCAAGAAGCCTAGTGATTCCGTTATTGATTTGCTGTTAGATACAAATAGAAATTTTTGTTAGCAAACTGAATTGGTACCTGTTTGCTTTACCTAGCCCTTTCCTTTTTTCAGTTATCATACATTGACTTAAATATTAATTGATCAGAATTATAATCTATAACTTGATTTTACAGATTCTCGCTATTTACCTCTGGTGGTTTTGCAGTTTCTAGTCTTCCTTTTTTAAATTGTATAGTCTTTTATATATCCTTCTGTACAGGGATAAATGTAACATTTTGAGAGGAAATAACAGTGCAAATTCATTTGATTAAAAAATCTCATTCTTCATGGCCTTCAATATGTGGATACTGTTTGATAATGTATGCTGTAGAAGATGTTGACAGTATTCCTCTTTCATTGCTAGGTGTTCGAACTGTTTCTAGCTGCTTTGTTGTTCCAATGGCAACAGGAATGAGCCTGACTCTCTGCTTCCTCGCACTGCGCCACAGGAGGCCCAAAGCAAAGTTTATCATATGGCCAAGAATTGATCAAAAATCATGCTTCAAGTCCATGATCACTGCTGGTACAAGATTATAATTTATGGTATCAAATAGTAACAGAATATACACTTTCCTACAGTCGCTGTTTTCCTGTTTTGACTATTTGTTCTCTAGCTGTATTATTGTTTATGTTCTCATGCTATTTTGCTTCAGCTCAGTACCTTTGTTGGGATTGCATACCTTCCCATTGTGGGAAACCTCATATTTAATATGCTGTCTGATATTTCTTCTTGTTCTCTCCTCACCTGGGAAAGCATTCCTGTTTTTAGGAGAATGTCTGGAGGATGTCATCTTGATGATGCTAATCTTTCAGTAGCAATGCATTAAAGTAGTCAGCAGAGTCTCTGCATATCCATCCTTTGGTATACTCACCACATTTATACAGGCACCCTGAGTCTCCTTCCTTGCAATGCAAATGAATTCAGGAATGCCACACTTCATTGTGGAAAATTCATACGAAAACACAGCATTGTATTCCATATGTGCACTGCTAACATCCAACTGGACCTCACCTTCACATTTCCCGACCCCGGCACTCTCCCCCATTTATCGTAATGTTTGTCTACCTTCGGTACTGACTAGACAGAAATTTCCTCCAACTAAATATTAGGGAATGTCAAGGCTATGTTCTTTGGATCCCTTCACAGACTCCAGTTCCTAATCACTGATTAAATCTCTGTTCTTGAGGCTGAAGCTGAGGCTGAGTGACAGGGAAAGCAGCTCACCTTCAATTTGGCACTAGGCAGACTTTGGTATTTAACATTCATTTCAACCATTATAGATCGTAACTTCTGCTTAAATTTTATGCTTTATTTTGCTGTTTTGTATATTTTATTGTTCCTTTCCTTATTCGTGGAAAGTAAAGCAATAGGATCAGGAGTAGGCCAAACAGCCGCTTGAGCCATGGCACTAGGTGTCATTCAACTAGACGATGCTCAATGTACCTCAACAACATTTTCCTGCACTAGTCCTTCATCCCTTGGCATCTTTAATATCTAGAAATCTACTGATTTATGTCTTAATATACTCAATGACTTACTCTCCATAGTTCTCTGGGGCGGACAGTACCTAAGTCTGCACAGATCAGAAATTAAACTCAGACTTTCTGGTTTGTATAACGACTTATAGATGGATGCATCATTGGGTGTTATACTAAGAGATTGGGGGAAGCACCCAGAAATTACCTTTATTGGATAAATTACAGAATGGAGCCTGGAATCTGGATGGTAGATTAGAGAATTGACCACAAATGTCAGACAGTAATTCTCAATGCTTCAATTCTTATCTAGAAAACTGAGACAGTTTCAAAAAATCTGGGCTGAAGTCTGTGCTTCATTCCGCAATCCCTAGTAAAATAATAAACCTATTCTGTGACACAGCATTAAAATGCAGGGGTATGATTGATCCCTTCCCCTAGGCTGCTATTTCAGCTTATAACGCAATTTGAATGTCTTTTATTTTGTGATATTGTGATAAAATGATTTTTGTTTCTTAAGTTAGCTCATAGATGTTTGCTCATTTACATTATGTCGTTAACTGAGCTACTGAATTTTTGTGAGATCTTGCTTCAACTTGGGATGTAAAATGTTCTTTTATATTTGAACTGATTCATTTCTGCATTTGCATTTATTTTTGGATCAGGTTTTGAACCTGTGGTGATTGAGAATCTGCTTGAGGGCGATGAATTGCGCACAGATCTGCGGACTGTTGAGAGCAAGATCCAGCAGCTTGGAGCAAAAAATATCCTTTGTGTTCATTCCACCACCTCCTGTTTTGCCCCAAGGGCTCCTGACAGGTAAATGTCTTCTCTGCTTGTTTCTGATTTGTTAGTTACAAAAACAAAAACAAAATCAATTTACCCCATGCTGCTAGATGAAACCAGCTGACTTGTTTATTACTTGGTGGTGTTTGTATTTTTTAAAAAAACTATTATATGCAAACTGCATACACAGACTCATAAAACATATTGATTTACATTGCTTTATCTGTCTTTATTTTCTCATTTCTCCTTACATTGGGGAGGTTTCATGTGTTTCAGCCCCTACTAGTGATCAGTCCGCAAACTTGCTTCAAGACCATGCACAGTAGTGAGAGATAACAAAGTGTAGAGCTGGATGAACGCAGCAGGCCAAGCAGCACCTTAAGCTGTACACTTTGTTATCTTGGATTCTCCAGCATCTGCAGTTCCCACTATCTCTTATGCACAGTAGTAGGCTATTTTATACTTGGGAGAAATATTAGATACTGATTCTGCCTTCATATATAGGCCTTGCAGTTGAAGGTTGTGAATACGGCCTTTATGAGTCTGTGTAAGGCTTTCAATTCCATAAATTACCAAGCTGATTGGAAAGTCCACCAGAGACTTGGATATCTACCAACATTTTTTACTATCCTGCAACTCCTTCACAGTAGTATGGCAGCAAGTGTCCCTTGTGATAGAATGGAGACTGAGCCTTTTTGGAACCAAACGGATGGCGAACAAGGTTATGGGAGTACACTAACTCTCTTTACCATCAACCTCCATCTGTTTAACATATAGCATCTTGGCTAATAAATCATTTCTCCTCAATGTTGAATACCACTGGGATTAACCACTGATGGCGGTAAGGGCACTGAATGTATATCAGTTGCAGAACTTCAGTGTTCACCACCAAGACAGGATCTGCAGGGAAGGTGATGGCCTAGTGGTATTACTGCTGGACTGTTAATCCAGAGATCCAGATAATGTTCTGGGGCCATGGGTTCGAATGCTGCCGCAGCTGATGGTGGTATTAGAATTCAATAAATATCTGGATTTAAGAATCTAATGATGGCCATGAACCCATTGTTGATCATTGGAAAAACGCTTCTGGTTCACTAATGTCCTTTAGGGAAGGAAACTGCCATCCTTACCTGGTCTGGCCTACATGTGACTCCAGACCCACAGCAATGTGATTGACTCTTAACTGCCCTCTGGGCAATGAGGGATGGATAATAAATGCTGCCTAGCTAGCGATGCCCACATCCTGTGAATGAAGGGAAAAAAAAGCTCAGGTTGACCATCAGGCTCATTTATCAACAATGTCCACAAGAAGTCATGATGCGTTTCATCTGAATGGGAAGCTTTTCAACCCAACATGCTGAAAGAGTGGAAATGGCTTAGTGATGGTGTCACTGGACTGTTAATTCATAGGCATAGATATCATTCTTGGGACCTGGGTTCAAATCCTACCCCAGAAGATGGTGGCAGTGATAATGGGAACTGCAGATACTGGAGAATCCAAGATAACAAAATGTGGGGCTGGATGAACACAGCAGGCCAAGCAGCATCTCAGGAGCACAAAAGCTGACGTTTTGGGCCTAGACCCTTCATCAGAAGATGGTGGCATTCACATTTTAAAATATCTGGAATTATTTACCTAATAGTGTGTGAAATCAGTGTTGTATGATATAAATTGCACTATCCAGAGCCAGTCTGATGGTTTTGGGGAAGGAAAACTGCTGTCTTTACCTGATCTGGTCTACATGTGATCTCCAGACCTAAGCAATGTGGTTGACTCTTACCTGTCTTCTGAAATGTCCCAGCAAGCCACTCAGTTGCATCAAACTACTATAAAGTCTAAAAAAAGGAGTAAAATGTACAGGCTGTCTAGCATTGACCTGGACACCAGAAACAAAAATGGCAGGCTCAGCCATGGCATCTTTGCAAAGTCCTCCTTACCACCATCCGAGGCTGGTACCAAAACTGGGAGAGTTGTTTCACAGACTCATCGAGCAACAGCCTGACATAATCACAACTCTTGGAATCACAACTTACAGACAATGTCCCAGATACCACCATCACCATCTATGCTTATGTCCCAAGGAAAGCAAAGGCCCAGACGGTGTCCCTGACTGAGCACTCAGATTCTGTCCGGACCAACTGCTGGAGGTTTTCACCAACAGTACAGACCTAGCAGAAGCGGCAGCACTGTGGTGTACAGTCAGGAGTGAGTTGCAGTATGAGCCCTCAACACTGACTGTGAACCCATTAATTTGTACAACACTAAGTCAAATGTGGGCGAGGAAACCTTCATCGGTTTAACATATAGCATCGTGGCTATTAAATCATTTCTCCTCAATGTTGAATACCACTGGGATTAACCACTAGTATACCACAGAATGTATACTAGTTGCAGAACTTCAATATTGACCACCAAGACAGGATCTGCAGTAGTGTTTTTGACTGAGCTGGTTGAATCTTAAGGGATTAGCTGCTAGTGTGGTTCTGTAACAGGCAGTGAAGGAACCAGCAAGAGGAAAAAATATACTTAACTCCAACCTCTAAATCTGCCTGCTGCAGATGCATCTGCCTATATCAGTATTGCTAAGATTGACCACTGCACAGTCTTTGAGGCTTGGTTAATGAGGTGCTGTCTAAGGAGCCTTGGTAAGTTGCTGTGCTGCATCTTGTTGATGGCACACAGTGCTGAGCAAGTGGGCTGCTTCATTCTGGATGGCATCAAGCTTCCTGAGTGTTGTTGCGTTTACAGTCATTCCAGGCAAGTGGGGAATATTCCATCACAGTCCTGACTTGTGCCTTTTAGATGGCGAACAGGCTTTGGGGAATCAGGAGATAAATTAAGCTGTGCAGGGTTCCTCCCGGCCTTTGATCTGCTTTTGTAGCCACTGTACTTATATGGCCAATTCAGCTCTGTTCTGCTCAGTTGTAACTCCCACGATGTTGTTCAGTGATACTATTGCCATTTAATATGAAGGGGTGATGGTTTGATTCTGTCTTGTTGGAGATGAACATTGCCTGGTACTTCTATGGCACAATGCTACTTGCCTTTAGTTAGCCTAGGCCTGGGTGTTGTCCACCCCTTCCTGCATATTTTGGTCAAGGACTACATCAGTACCTGTGGAGTCATGAAAGGTGCTGAACAGTGTGCAGTCAACAGCAGAAGTCTCCACTTGACAAATATGACTACATCAACAAAAATCTGTGATATACTCTGCTTTACATCTGTGAAACCTGCACCACACATTACCGCATGGACGCTCTCTTAATCACGTTGAATAGGTGCTGACATATAGTACATCATTCATCCTTAAGCTTCACTGTATTCATACATGTAGGGGCTTCCCAAAACACGCAGAAGTGGTGTCCTTTTATACCTTAATTTATCTACAACTGGCTTTGCACACATACAGTAGCCAAATGTTGAGTGAACTGTTGCGGTTTTAAACGTATCTTCTGTGTATTATAGAACATAGAACATTACAACATAGTACAGGCCTTTCGGCCCTCGATGTTGTGTTGACCTGCCATACCGATCTCAAGCCCATCTAACCTACACTATTCCATGTACGTCCATATGCTTGTCCATTGATGACTTAAATGTACTTAAAGTTAGCGAATCTACTGCCGTTGCAGGCAAAGCGTTCCATACCCTTACTACTCTCTGAGTAAAGAAACTACCTCTGACATCAGTCCTATATCTTTCACCCCTCAATTTAAAGCTGTGCTCCCTCATGCTCGCCATCACCATCCTAGGAAAAAGGCTCTCCCTATCCACCCTATCTATCCCTCTGATTATTTTGTATGTTTCTATTAAGTCACCTCTCAACCTTCTTCTCTCTAATGAAAACAGCCTCAAGTCCCTCAGCCTTTCCTCGTAAGACCTTCCCTCCATACTAGGCAAGTTCCTAGTAAATCTCTGCACCCTTCCCAAAGCTTCCACATCCTTCTTATAATGCGGTGACCAGAACTGTACGCAATACTCCAAGTGTGGCTGCACCAGAGTTTTGTACAGCTTCACCATAACCTCTTGGTTCTGGAACTCGATCCCTCTATTAATAAAAGCTAAAACACTGTCTGCCTTCTTAACAGCCCTGTCAACCCGGGTGGCAACTTTCAAGGATCTGTGTACATGGACACCGAGATCTCTCTGCTCATCCACACTACTAAGAATCTTACCATTAGCCCTGTACTTTGCATTCCGGTTACTCCTACCAAAGTGCATCACATAGAACATAGAAAAGTACAGCACAGTACAGGCCCTTCAGCCCACAGTGTTGTGCCGTGGAATAATCCTAATCCAAAAATAAAATAACCTAACCTACATTCCCCTCAATTCACTGCTGCCCATGTGCATGTCCAGCAGTCGCTTAAATGTCACTAATGACTCTGCTTCCACGACTACCACTGGTAAACTATTCCATGTGCTCACAACTCTCGGTGAAGAACCTCCCTCTGATGTCTCCTCCATACCTTCCTCCTAACACCTTAAAACTATGACCCCTCGTGGCAGTCAGTCCTGCTCTGGGGAAAAGTCTCTGGCTATCGACTCTATCCATGCATCTCATTACCTTGTACACCTCGATCAGGTCACCTCTCTTCCTCCTTCTCTCCAGAGAGAAAAGTCCGAGCTCAGTCAACCTCTCCTTGTAAGACAAGCCCTCCAGTCCAGGCAGCATCCTGGTAAACCTCCTTTGCACCCTCTCCAAAGCCTCCACATCTTTCCTATAATAGGGCGACCAGAACTGGACACAATATTCCAAGTGTGGTCTCACCAGGGTTTTGTAGAGCTGCAGCAAAACCTCACGGCTCTTAAACTCGATCCCCCTGTTAATGAAAGCCAAAGCACCATATGCTTTCTTAACAACCTTATCCACCAGGGTGGCAACTTTAAGGGAGCTATGCACTTGAATGCCAAGATCCCGCTGTTCCTCCACACTGCGGAGAATCCTGCCTTTAATCTTATCTTCAGCATTTAAGTTTGAATTTCCAAAATGCATCACTTTGCATTTATCCAGGTTGAACTCCATCTGCCATTTCTCAGCCCAGTTCTACGCTTTTCCAAATAGTCATAAATCCTATCCCTTAGAATTCTTTCCAAAATCTTGCTGACCAGACGTAAGACTGACTGGTCTGTAAGTTCCAGGGATTTCCCTATTCCCTTTCTTGAAAAGAAGAACAACATTTGCCTCCCTCCAATCTTCCGGTATGACTCCCGTGGAGAGTGAGGAAGCAAAGATCTTCACCAGCGGCTTAGCAACCTCCTTTCTCGCTTCCTGGAGCAACCTAGGATAAATCTGGTCTGGCCCTGGGGACTTATCAATCTTAATGTCTGCCTCACACTTGTCTGCATTAAACTCCATTTGCCACCTCTCAGCCCAGCTCTGCAGCTTATCTATGTCTCTCTGTAACCTACAACATCCTTCGTCATTGTCCACAACTCCACCGACCTTAGTGTTGTCTGCAAATTTACTAACCCATCCTTCTACGCCCTCATCCAGGTCATTTATAAAAATGACAAACAGCAGTGGACTCAACACTGACCCTTGCGGTACACCACTAGTAACTGGTCTCCAGGATGAACATTTCCCATCAACTACCACCCTCTGTCTTCTTTCAGCAAGCCAATTTCTGATCCAAACTGCTATATTACCCACAATCCCATTCCTCTGCTTTTTGTACAATAGCCTACTGTGGGGAACTTTATCGAACGCCTTGCTGAAATCCATATACACCACATCAACTGGTTTACTCTCATCTACCTGTTTGGTCACCTTCTCAAAGAACTCAATAAGGTTTGTGAGGCACGAAAAGTGTGAGGATTTCTTCACTCTCAGGTAGACGATAAAAATTGAGAGTGATCGCGTGTCTGCGTGTTCTTTCAAAATTGTTATCTGTTTACCAGGATACCACTGAAGGAAGCCATTAACATTTGCACCATGTGACTACTTCATGGTAATCCAGGTCTACAGAGCAAGAACTCAACAATGTAGGATATTCACCAAGAAATAACTCGGGGAAATCAGAAGAAACTTATTTATCCAGAATGTGATGAGAATGTAAAACTCGCAAACACGAGAAGTTGGTAAGGCAAAAAGGATAGTTTAAAGGAAGCTGGAGAAGTATGTGAGAGTTATGCTGATAGAGTTAAATAGGGAAAGAGACTTGATTGACTTGTTTGTGTTGAGTATTCTCGTGGAACTAGTATTGTGTTGATTTTTGCTGGCTTCAATCCAGTGGTGTGCTTGTTTTTTTTGCAGACTGGAAGAACTGGCTCAGATTTGTGCAAAATATGATATCCCTCACATAGTCAATAATGCTTATGGAGTTCAGTTGTCCAAGTGTATGCACCTTATTCAACAGGTATGAAGAAATTGCATTGTTAGAAAACTATTAAGAAATGAGAAGCTGTTTATTGGAAGTACAATGTTATTAACTTGGCCTATATATTTAAAATATTTTGGACTGTTTTTTGCTGTTTATTGATGCCGTTGTGAAAACCAACACAATTATAATGTGACATAACAAGATGTAGAGCTGAATGAACACAGCAGGCCAAGCAGCATCAGAGGAACAGGAAAGCTGACATTTTTAGCCTAGACCCTCCTTCAGAAAAGTAAAGAAAAGAAGGGTCTCGGCCCAAAACGTCAGCCTTCCTGCTCCTCTGATGCTGCGTGGCCTGCTGTGTTCATCCAGCTCTACACCTTGTTATCTCAGATTCTCCAGCATTGGCAGTTCCTCCTATCTCTGAAAGAATTATAATGTGCATTTCCCTACTTTACAGTTGTGACTACTTTGTTGCTAGGATTGACAAGTAGAAAATACTTGCTGTTTATTTCTAATTTTACATTGAAGAATCTTCTTCCTAAAAGAAGTATTACATTCCTTCTTGTGCTCCTGAGATGCTGCTGGGCCTGCTCTGTTCATCCAACGTCACATTTTATTATCTTACATTCCTTCCAGATGTGTTGTGTAATTGTTTCAATTGCATTAGAATGACTGTTGTCACTCTGAGGGTGAGGGTGTTGACCTAGTTTGCAAACAGCCAGGCACTTTGAAGCTCAGCTGGAGGATTCACCATGTCAGCAAGTAGTTTAGATGAACTTAATAATTGTTATGAACTTAGTAATTGTTACATGTGTAGCAGGCAAATGATTTCCACAATCTGTATTTCTTACTTCAGCAGGACCACCATGGACCCTTTGTCCTGAAAAATGGCCTCATAAAATTATTAAACAGTCAAAATGTTAGACTTGAGCATATAACCCACAGTAAGCTGTACATCTCACTTGTGTCATCAAGAATAACCAGCAAAAACTCTGAACTTCTCTCCAACCACTGATGTCCCAAAGTAATTTTGAGATAGTGAAGTATTCTTAAAATGTAGTCTCATGGGAAACACGGCAGCCAATTTTACAGCATTGTAATGATGACCACATAATCTGTTCCTGTGACATTGAGTGAGTAGTAACTGTTGATCTGCATACAGAGATAGCTCCCTTCGTCTTCTTCAAAATAGTTTTCTGGGATTTTTTGCATCCACCTGAGGCTACGGACAGGGCCTTTTTTAATGTGTCATGAATAGGATTGCATCCCTGACTAGCCAGGACTCCCTAAGTAGTTAGATCCACACCCAGGTTTTTTAAAAACGTTATTTTAGTTGTCTGGTGGTTTCCTTTGTAGTATTACAACGAAATATAAAGCACTTGGGGGAACTTGGTGGCACAGTAAGTAAACATGTTTTTCTGTGAGTTGTGTTAAAATGTATGCCAGTGCCACAAGACTGAAGCAATTGCCAGTAAGGGAATGCAATCTTAATCCTCAGCCAAGAATTTGCCCACAATGTGTCTGACATTAGCAAGCATGCTGATCAAAAGCGCATGGACAACTTGTGCAGGAAACAAAATCATGATCATTTAATAGGGGATCTCATCCGAAGAAGGGTCCCAATATATACTCATGAATGCATAATCGACGTAAACCAGCCCCATAAAGAGAGTATCAGCTGCGATTTTTGTGTTCAAATTCTGAAGTAGAATTTGTACCTTTTTATCTCAGAATATCAGCTGGACTATGGCTGACACATGAAGAGAGTCCTAATCCTGACCACTCCTAGTCGTTATAAAACATTTCTGATCAAGAAATTAATTCTAAAATTGGGGAAATCCCTACCGAATTTCTTCTATTGCAAAAGTGACTGCACTTCGGAAGTTCGTCATTGACTTTTATTTTCCTGATTCTTTCTGGGCATTGTTATTTTAGATGGCACAATAGACTGAGCACATAACTGTGGGAACTGAATTAGCATTTATTAAATAAAGCCATGGTTCTTTATTTAACTGTCGCAGATATCTGGGGTCGGTCCTTTATCTTTGTCATTTTGTTGGCTAGTGCTGTCAACCTAAGTGCAAGTTCAAACATGCCCGATGCCAAGACTGTTAGAAGTCATTCTTTGATAAACAAGGACGTCTCATAGTATTAATTGACACACTTGACCCTGATATGATATGTCTTTCAGATGAGTATTAATTTTCTTTATAGGTTTGTTTTTGCCTTGATTGTTTTGATATTTTAATTAGGGGGCTCGAATTGGCCGCATAGATGCTTTTGTGCAGAGCTCGGACAAAAACTTCCTGGTTCCAGTAGGTGGTGCTATTGTAGCGGGTTTTGATGATGTCTTCATAAATGAAATCAGCAAAATGTATCCAGGTAATTCATTATCAGGTACTCGAGTTAACAAAGCGTGTTTCAGAAATAATAGTACGATTTGCAGTAAATTTAATATTTGTTTTTGATTACTGTCCTCGAAAACCTTGGTGTAAAATTGTGAATTGAGCTTCATTGTCCGTGTTAGATGCAGGGTTTAGTGTAAGCTAAGGAAGGAATATCATTGACATCCAGATCAAGATTAAGTTCTTAAGCTGTTGTGAAAGTGTCATTTTGTTTGCGTCAATATGTATGAAGCAGCAATTAATTCAAAGATTTAAACAAAAACTGAAGTTGCTGGAAAAGCTCAGCAGTTCTGGCAGCTTCTGTGAAGAAAAATAATCAGAGTTAATGTTTCAGATCCAGTGACCCTTGCTTGGAAATTCTGAGGACCCGAAATGTTAACACTCATTTTTTTCTTCACAGATGCTGCCAGACCTGCTGAGCTTTTCCTGCAACTTCTGTTTTTGTTCCTGATTTACAGCATCTGCCGTTCTTTTGGTTTTTATCAAGATTTAGTTGTTATTTTAATGCTTCCTCAGGTATATATTTGATAGTTTTGCTCCAACGATAAGCCATAAAATAATAGACGGTTAGAAATCCCAATTCATATTTTCTGTCCCTTTTTGGAAATAAAGATACTCGGTTGCTTTAATGAAAATTGATTGATGCCAGGACGTTTATTTAGAAAGGACTGTCATAAATATCCTGATGTGAAATTTCTCCTGATCTCTTGCTGTCACTTTGATGAACAACCAATAGGAACAATTTTTTAAAAAAATTTTTTCGTGGAATGAGGGTGTCACTGTTAGGCCGGCATTCATTGACCATCCCTTAAGAAGATGCTGATGAGCTTTTTGAAGCACGGCAGGCCTTGCAGTGGAGGAACTCCAGCCCTGTTAGAAAGAAAGTTCAGGATTTTGACCCAATTATGGGAGAGGAACAGCAATATATTTCCATGCAGGATGTGGAAGTGCTGGTGTTAGACCGGGCTGGACAAGGTCTGAAATCGCACGATGCCAAGTATTAGTCGAACAGTTTTATTTGAAAACACAAGCTTTTGAAGTCTTACTCCTTCGGATGTTCATGAGAGAGGTAGTATCAGACACAGAATTTATAGGGAAAAGATCATGGGGACACACCGCTGATGGGGATGTACTAAACAAACGCAAGATGCTATTAACTCTTTAATCAGTTAAATCTTCAAGCAGTTCTTTTGAAGTCATGGTCTTGAGAAAACTGAACGTTTTATCAGTGGAAAGAAGAGGTGACATTTTAGGTCCGCCACTGCATGTTATGTGTGAGGCCTTGTTTAGAATTTTGGTTTGGAGTCAGACTGGTTTTATTTCTCAAGTAGGAATTTATAAAATGCCACATTGACTGACTGTCTATAAATTGTGTGCATTTTGAACAAAATAGAATGCATCTGCAAATACAGATTCACCCCTATGATTCGTGAGTGTGTGTGTGTGTAGCCTGGTAACCCTGTTGCCACCTCCAACCCCATCTCCCCATTACCCACCTCCTCTACATTCCCTTTAACTTGCCCAAATGTTTACCCCTCATGCAAGGGTAGTGTGTGATTGAATGAATTTGTTTGACTGTGACAGTATCGTGGTCATGTTCCATCTTGTCACTATTTAGTCACACCATTGCACAATGACCATAACTGGGATATGCAGCTCTTTAATCTCCAGTGGAGGGACGTTGTAGCCACTTTAGAGCATCACAGTTTGCAGCCCCAAACCGAGTTAGCTAATACTTCCCATTGCAGCAATTGAAATTGGAATCCTTTTGGTATGTGTGACGTGGAGCCATGACTGAAATGTTGAAGAGTTGCGCAGTGGCTCAGTGGTTAGCACTGCTGCCTCACAGCATCAGGGTCCTAGGTTCAAGTTTATCTGATTGGCAGAACGTGACCAGTGGAGTCCCAAATGGGGCTATCTATCCTGAGTACTCAATGTTTAGGGGTGGCACAGTGGCTCACTGGTAAGCACTGCTCCCTCACAGTGCCAGGGACTCATGTTTGATTCCACCCTCGGGCAACTGTCTGTGTGGAGTTTGCACATTCTCCCCGTGTCTGCGTGTGTTTCCCCCAGGTGCCCTGGTTTCTTCCCACAGCCCAAAGATGTGCAGGCTAGGTGGATCGGCCATGCTAAATTGCTCATTGTTCTCAGGGATGTGTAGATTAGATGGGTTAAAGGGGGATGGGTCTGGGTGGGATGTTCTGAGGGTCGGTGTGGACTTGTTGGGCTGAAAGGCCTGTTGCCAGACTGTGGGCATTCTATGAATTTCTACTTTCACTAATATCATTTAGAAATAGTTAAGAATTGAAATTGAAATGGGAAATTTCAATTTTTATTGATATTTCTAGGACGAGCGTCGGCATCACCCTCAACTGATGTTCTTATTACGCTACTGTCACTTGGTGTGAACGGCTATAAGCGTCTCTTAAAAGAAAGAAAGGTGAGTTTGTTGCTCCAGCTTGAAGCCTGTACGTATACTGCACCCGCGTATGTTTTTCATGTTTACTTCAGTGGTCTACAAATAGCTGTTATGTTGTGAATTCAACTGTGTTGCTTTTTTTTGAGTGAAGAAGCTCCTTCTCAGCTCAGTTTTAAATGATTGACTATACCCTGAGATTGAGTTGCTGTTTTCTAGACCTCTAGCTAAGGAGATGAATTCCTCAACATCTCTCCTGTTGAGCCCTATCTGCCTCTCAAAACTGTGATTCCTCCTTTAATTAAGTCCTTAAAATATAGCTAGTTACCACACTGCTGTCATTCTTCTTAACATCATGTTCTTTAATTTTGGTAACACAGTGTGGAGGTGGACCAACACAGCAGGCCAGGCAGCATCAGGAGAGTAGGCAAGTTGACGTTTTGGGTCGGACCCTTCTTTCGGAAGAAAGGTTCTGACCCGAAACACCAACTTTCCTATTCCTCTGATGCTGCCTGGCCTGCTGTGTTCCTTCAGCTCCACACTGTGCTTTCTCTGAATCCAGCATCGGCAGTTCTTACTATATCTTTAGTTTTGGTGTTCAGGTTTGTCTGATTGCACGTCTGAGATGCCCTTGCAATGTCTTTCATGTTTAGGGTGGCATATTTGAACATTAAATAGTGATGACTATTCAAAAGTACTTGATTGGATGTAAAATGCTTTGGAATGCCTCAAGGTTGTGAAAGGTGCTGTATGAATTCCAGCCTTTCTTCCTTTCCTTTCATTTATAATTAAAAGCTGTTGCCATACAATTTGAATTGCCCCACCACCTATGATTCCTGAGGGCTAGTTAGCCCTGTCTTCAGTTGGAGTCCTAGTCCTTCTGCCGAATTTCTTTGGGTGACTTCAGTTGAAGATTCTGTTGGATGTAGGAACAGTGAAATTATGAAGTGGATAAACTTGTTAACACCGTAATGTGGAAGCAGCAGCTACTTCAGCTGCAAATCTAGTGAGGGAACCCAGTTTACAGAGCACGGTTGAAACCTTTTGTAATGGTTTTGCATCTGTTCGCTGGTTAATGTTTGGAACTGTTTTCCACAAACAGCAGTGGATACCACGTCAGCTTTTAATTTTAAACCTGAAATGAATCTATTTTTGTTAAGCAAGGGTATTAAGAGATATGAGCCAAAGGCAGCTATGTGGAGTTAGGCCACAGATCAACCATGATCTCATTGAATGGCAGAATAGGTTCATAGGGCTGATTGGCCTACTTCTATGTTCCTGCATTCACCAAGCACTACCAAGAGAAATTTCAGGGCTTTTGTCTTCATCAAAGTGATGAATGTACTTCTTTAGAAATACGAACACCTTGTGTTGACGCACTACATGGATTTTGCAGTAATTGGAGATCTTCAAAAAGGAGCTGGTTTGTCTACAGAGTCAATACATTGTTGTGAGGGGAAAGTAGGGCAAACAAATCCACAGTTAACTGAAACACCGAACACACGGAGTTTAAAATGAGAGAGGAAAATGAGGCTGAGGACTAATGTAGGATTCATACTAGAGTGGAGAACCCAACTAAAAAAGAAAATATATTTATTTTCTAACATCTTTGAGGGAAAGAAACTGTTATCCTTAGATAACATAGTGTGGAGCTGAAGGACCACAGTAGGCCTGGCAGCATCAGAGGAGCAGGAAAGCTGACACTTTGGGTCAGGACCCTTCTTCTGAAGAAGGGTTCCGAACCGAAACATCAGCTTTCCGACCCGAAACATCAGCTTTCCAGCTCCTGTAATGCTGCCTGGCCTGCTGTGTTCCTCCAGCTCTACACTGTGCTATCTCAGACAACAGCATCAGCAGTTCTTACTATCTCTGTCATCCTTACTTGATCTGGCCTACATGTGACTCCAGACTCACAGCAGTGTGGTTGACTCTTAACTGCCCTCTGGGCAATTAAGGATGGGCGATAAATGCTGGCCTAACCGTGCATGCATTTTAAAAAAAACGGTCGGAGATCAATGCCTGATCCAGAAGTTTACTGAATTTGCAGTCCGTGTGGGAGCAAGAATACATCCAGCAAAAATACAAAGATGCCAACATTAGCCATCTGTACAAGGAAATTAATTTGTCAGAATTGTGACAATCGTAAGGAATTTCATTCCTCTCCTTCTGAAGAGACCTTCAGAACTGCTAAGTGGAATGCCTCAACTAGGATTTGATGCCAAAGAGCCTGTACAAATTAAGAAAAGGTAAAGAAGTCGCTGCTGTTAAATAGCTTCAAGGGAAATGCCAAGGACAGAACATGGACGTCAACACCATATTTGTTGACCAGGTCATGGCCTTTGACACAGTCCACTGGAAGGTGATGGTGAAATTCTGCTGCTCTGAGCAATTTATCCCCATGGTGGGCAGTACCTATTGTGATCTGCTCATGTGCTTCCTGGAGTTTTCTGACTCAATCCTAGTCATTAATGGAGTTAAGCAAGATTGTGTGCTAGCACCAGTGCTTGTCAGCATTTTGTTCTCTTTGGAGATACTCTTATGAAAGAAGGAAGCATGGCTAAAATACTCCCTGAGTACTTTACATCTGTTTTCACTGAAGAAGTGGCTGCCACCATGTAGAATGAAAGCGGGACCAAACCATGATATTGGATATGATGAAAATAGATCAAGAGGAGCTACTTAATAGGTTAGCAGTTCTCAAAACAAAAAAGTTACCTGCTGGATAGCATGTGTCCTTAAGTCATGAAGGTGACCAAAAGGCCTCTGGCATGATTATCTAATCCTCCATATGTAGGATGTTGGTCCAGAGCATTTTAAATGTTACCATGGATTGTAAATGTTGAGCCATTATTTAATAAAGGACTTGGAATAAACCAAGCAGCTACGGCCAATCAGTCTAATGGCCATGTTGGGAAAACTTTAAGAAAATAATTGGAGACAAAAGTAATTGACATTTGAAAAACTGTGCGCTATCATGTGACAACCAGCACAGATGTGTTTCACTAAATAGATTGAGTGCTTTGACTAAGCAGTCAAGAGGGTTGATGAGATTAGTGATGTTCTTGTGATGTGTTGTGTGAGGAGAGCCACACAGTAATCTTTTCAGCAACATTCAAGTCCTTGGGTTTAAAGGGACAGAGGCAGCAGTACTGGAAAATTAGCTTTGGGACAGAAAATGGAGAAGTAGTGGTGAGCAGTTATTTTCCAGATTGGTGGAAGGTATAACTAGTATTTGTCAATGGTCAAGTGGTCAAAAGGACTATGTTTTTGATATGTATTAATGACTGGACTTGGGTTTATAGGACGTAATGTCAAACACGGTGGCTCAGTGGTTAGCACTGCTGCCTCACAGCACCAGGGACCCGGGTTCGATTCCAGCCTCGGGCGACTGTCTGTGTGGAATTTGCACATTCTCCATGTGCCTGTGTGGGTTTCCTCCGGGTGCTCCGGTTTCCTCCCACAGTCCAAAGATGTGCAGGCTAGGTGCATTGGCCATGCTAAATTGCCCATTGGGATGTGTAGATTAGATGGGTTATAGAGGGATGAGTCTGCGTGGGATGCTCTGTGGGTCAGTGAGGACTTGTGGGGCCGAAGGACCTGTTTCCACACTGTAGGGATTCTATTAAAAAAAAATTTGCAGATGATACAGGACTCAAAAACGTAATGAGTAATGCGATAGTAACAGACTTCAGGACGAAATGGTGAAATAGGCAAACTCATGGTCTGTGGAATTCAATGAAGAGAAAAGTTTAAGGGTTACATCTTGTTAGGAAGAATGAAGTGAGGCAGTTGAAATGAATTTCTAATGGTAGTACAGAAACAGCGAGACATGAAGTGTATGTACATAAATATTCTAAGGTGTCAGAATAAGTTGAGAAGACTTAAAGCATAAGAGATCCTTGGCTTTGTGAACAGAAGCATGGAGTACAAAAACAAAGAAGTCAGGCTGAAAAATGGTTAAACTTGAGGTAGAATAAAGTATTGTGTTTAAATCTGGGCACTGCTATTTGCGCATGAGGTCCAAGCCTTTGAGCGAGGAAGTGATTTATTCCAACTGTACTCCAGACAAAGGACTTCAGTTATATTGAAAGACTGGTGAAGCGGAAGTTATTTTCCCTAGACTAGAGAAAGTTACGAGGAGATTTGAAAAATGCTCTCAAATTCTTGAATGGTTTTGATATAGTGAATAGTAAGAATTGTCTCCAGTGGCAGGATGGTCAGTAACCACAGAATACAGATTTAATGTGATTGGCAAAAAAAAGCAAAGGCAACGTGAGGAAATATGTTTTCATACAATGTGGTGTTGTGATTCAGAATTCATTGCCTGAAAGGGCAACGGAGCAGATTCAGACAGTAGCATTCAGAAAAAAAGGTGGACAGCTAGACAAAGGGGTAAAAAACCAAGGCAATGTGGAAGAGTAGCAATTAGTTGAATAGCTCAATGGCCATTTTTATGCTGTATCTTTCAATAATTCTCCAGACTCCAGTAATATATATTTCCTGGTATTGTCATTATTGGTGTTTCAGTATTTAAACAGCTGTAGTGCATAGTTAATGTCACTTTACTGATGGTGTTCCATTTCTTTTGTCCACTTAGAACTGTTGAGTATGACCAGATCAGTTTCTCCTCATTTATTTAAAGCTTAAAGATGAACAGTTTCACATATTAGCTTGTAAGACAACAATCTGAGTTGAGACTCACATCATTGTGCATGGTGATTTCTTTTGACATGATATCTAGACCTCAATACACCATGGCTATGATCTGCTGGTTGGTTTGCATAGGTGTGTTAAATATGAAGTATGAGCAAATGAAGAATATTCCAATATGAACAACTGTGATGCTTGGATGTTTATTCAAGGAACAAAAATTGTTGTGGATTTCCCATTCGTTTATTTGTTTTCCAGTGATAAATTGAGAGAATCTGCATGCGAAGCAATAGTTCACTATGAATAGCTTAAAAACAATTCTAGTGCAATTTGTCAACAAAATTTTAAATTATTAAACCAACTACAGCAACAAATGCAAAATGTTAAGAACCAGATAATTATCAATGTGAATTTCACTAATTGGAACGTTTCAAACATGTTTGGCTGCTTTTTATGAAAAAACTCATATAAAAAAATTTTTGTCAGATTTATTCCTCTTCCCTATTTGGTCCATAATCTTTTATATAAAATATTTAACATTTTTTTTCTATAATAGTATGATACATGCAGATTCAGAAGAGAAATTTACAGCAAGAGCAGGGGCTTTACTGCATTGAAATGCCGGTTCAGTTTAGTTATACAAATCCTTTAAAATATTGCGGTAGTATTTGTGAAATGTTGCAGGATAATATGAGCAAGAATATTCAGTTGTATTCTGAAATTATTTTGATACATTAATCTAGACAGGTGCCTACAGAAGCACGGTAGCTCTGTCATATCAGTGTTCTTTATTAGGGAAAAAAATTGTCCTTGACAGCTGTTTCAGATTAATAGCTGAACAAAATGCTCAAGTGATGAGCTGTTGCATGCTGTTCTGATGAGAACTAAATGGTAGCTTCCTCTGTTGGCTCAGCTGAGCGACACAGAAGAGGAAACTCTGTGCTGTTGGTTGATCTTTGGCAGGGTGGTAGCTGGGTGCTACATTTGGTATCACTGCTCCGAGGTTAGGGAGGAAAGCAACATTTTACAGCTTCTTGTCCGTGATAATTCTCCACTAGGCTCCGAAGGCATGTGTGGCATGTTGATTAATGTCAGGCTCAGTTACAATGCCTCTGTATGTCAAGCAGTTGATTACCCTTGTGATATGTACTGTCCAAGGCCACACTTACAGAACAACTGCTTTGTTATGATACGGGAAGTACCAGGGACATATTGAACCAAAAGATTCATAGAAACAAAGAGTTAATGCTGCCATGAAGGGAGGAAGAAGGAAAGGAATAACATTGGCTGAAAAGTGAGCTTAAGTTTTCAAGGCTATTGCAATTTCAATAAGATTCTGTTGGGGTTGTCATGTAAAATTCAAATGAAACAGATTGATATGTTCAGTATATTCATAAGATGGCCATCCAAAATTTAACCAATTTGTAACCTTTTCCCCATCTTCCCTGAATTTGCTCATTTGCCTACACAATTTATAAACTGTCTCGGTTTTGTTTTCGGTGATAAAAATGGTCACTGTGGAGCACTGATCGAGTCAGTGAAACAGTATGCCTATATCCATGTTTTAAAGGTAGTGATATTTTGACAGTACTCTGATGTAGAAAATATGGTCTTGGGGGCAACATTGTAGCATACCATTGGTGTCACTGACGAAGGTATAAACTGCCTAGCATTCCTGCTCTTGACTGTTGGAAGCCTCTGATAGATGGATTGCAGTGGCAGTTGTCAGCCTGCTCACTTCACAGTTAATTGGCTTTTGTCACCCAGTAACCAAGTTCATGTGAAGAATGGCCACTTGGATCAGTATCTTGTTTGTAGCATGATCTACTGTCTTCAGGAATTAATTCAAAGGAAAACGAGAAAGCAAAATGAATTGTTCTGACTCTGGCTGATGATAATACTGAATAATTCCGATGCTAAACTGAAATCTAACTAGCTAGTTTTAGTGGCTTGGTGTCTCACTGAAACATAAGTGCCAATATTGCAGGCTTGTTTTAACAATAAAACAGAAGTTTATTAAGCACAAGGAATGAAGATAAAATAGAATAAATGAGATTATTTACTTAAGACACACACATGCTGGGATATAATCCCATTAGACTCAAACAATCCTTAACAGATCCCAAAATACACCCAGCAGAAAATCCCTTTTACTAACATCTCAGTGACTTGAAATTGGCTTTAAATCCTGGTGTGGAAAATCTAAGAGTTTCTTCCCGAAACTATAACCTAGTTTAAATATTCTCAAGCTTCAAATTACCTCTTCAAGTTTTGTTCAATCACTTCTGATTTAGACGACCAATAACTTTTTACTTAAAGTAATCTAGTGTGAACAAATCTAATTGTCTTCTCCCTTTCTCAGGAGCAACTTTACATATAAAAACTTCTGCATAAGTGTCCAAAACTGAAAGTCTCTCTCTAATTTATGGATATCTCCCCTGCACTAATAAAAGAAGCTCAAAATTTCTACAGAAACCTTGAGGCACAATCATTTATCTTGCTAGGTTGTAAATGCTCCTCAAGTAAATAAAAACAGTTCGGGTCTAAAAACTAGCCCTTACAAAGTTTTTTTTAAAATAACACCATTGGTTGCAGAAACACTCACAAGTCATGGACCAAAATCCCCGCATTGTAGAAGAGGTCATTCAGCACACTGAGTCTGCACCAAGCCTCTGAAGAGCATCCCGCTTAGACCTAGACCCCACCCCATCCCTGTGACTCCACCCAACCTGCACATTCCTGGATACTATGAGGCAATTTAGCACGGCCATTCCACCTAACCTGTACATCTTCGGAGTGTGGAAGGAACTGGAACACCCACTGGAAACCCACACAGACACAGGAAAAATGTTTAAACTCCTTGCAGCCAGTCCACCAATCCTGGAATCGAACCTGGGACCCTGTTGCTGGGGAGGCACAATTGTTAGCTACTGAGCTACCGTGCTGGCCTACAAGTTGATTATTAATTCCTTATTAAAACCCACATGTCACTACTTCAAAACTCCAAAAAATCTAAACTACACAGAAATCATACTACAAATATATTTACAATTAAACAGCCTATATCAGCGAATGAACATCTTAAGCCTTAAGAGAAGAACTAGCAGGATGAGCATAAGGAGATTTGAGTAGTCTTTATTTCTAGTAAACTGTTTAAGTGATACTTTTAAAAAAGTGCATAATTGTATGCATGCTGCGAATAAGCTTCAATTCTGCTTGATAAAAAATGACTGTCACAACTGGAAAGATTAATGCACTGCAAAGTTTGCTGATTTATGGCAGCTGTCACAGCACTTTACTGCATTCACAGCATTCCCAGCTATGCACTGATGCATGACTATTCGCAGGTCAAAATGCTAAAAACAGCACAAAAGAAATACTGCACAGGTGCAAGCAAGACCAGGTTGTCTGTCAGAGATATAGAAAGCTTAGAATAATATTTAAGTAACCTGTGACAATGTAAGGCAAGAAGCCAAATAATTAACTCCACGTGCCAGGGTAATCCATATATTTCTATGTTGGACAATTGTTTGCAACTGTGTGATTGTACACACTAAGCTCATTGAAGCAATGAATTTATCCATTAATCATAAATGAGCAGTTAGTTTCATTATTAGGTGGAATCTTTTGGAGGAGGTGGAGGCCTCAGCTAGTGGCCGTGTTGTGCCGTGAGAGCCCAGTGCTCATTGTCGGAGAAAGCCCACTGGCTCCTGCGCCAAACAAGCACCTCACAGGACAGTGACACAGCTTCTCGGAATCGAGAACCTTGGGAGCAGATATCCCTCCTTCTGAAAGCTACCAGCCAGTTGTAGCTCTGTTAAACGTCAGAACCCCTGGGGAGTCAGTGACAGCTGCCAGTATGGCACCCACCCAGGGCCTTGGACTATTGCTAGAACCCTGACTAGGCATGAATACTGTTGAGAGATGGATCATGGTGGACGTATGCAGAGGGACTTCTGCAGAAGGGAAAGGGACTGGTTGTCAGTGTGAGCATTAGCCCTCCCTGCCCTGCCTCCTTCTATATGCAGGATCCCTCATTCAGTCACTGAGTACCATGAACAAGGTATCCCCACTGGAGCCCATAAGCAAACTGCGAGGGCCTGCTTGTTGTGCCTCCTGTTAATCACTTAATGGCCTTACCTCGAGGTAGAGATCTGCCACCCACCCACATTAAATGCAGTCTGCCATTAACCTTGCCTTAGAGGAGGGCATAAGTTTCTGCCCTTCATTGAAGTCTGTGAATTCTAACTGAATGATGATAATATATTTTATTAGGTTGTTGTTGATTCATACACAACATCATATTTTCAAAGGTTAACAGAGTGAATAGCATTCTTGCTGTTTTGATCATAAACCTGCCTGGATGTTAATTTCTGTTTCTTCTCATTTGTGGCGACATCTGTTCTCTGCCTACCTCTGTTCATGGGTGTTCAAGTATAGACTCAGTTGGGGTCTGCAGATACACAGTTATCACCATGTTTCCAAATATCATTCTGCATACCGTGTTAGGATTTTGTGGTCATTGAATAGAATAGTCTCATTCATGAATGGTAAAACTGGAATATGTGAAACATTTCACAGCATCTGATATTTTTATACGCTATATATTGCATGAAATATAATTAGATGTTTGAAGTGGATTTTGAAACAACATCTTAAAATGAATTAGAAGATGTACTTCAGTGTTGTATGCCTGGAACTGTGCCACTGTTTAGCTCCATACGTTAATTACATTGTGGGGAACGGGTGAAAATCAAATTGCCATTCTGATTATTGCTATGGAGCAGATACATTGCAAACAAATCCATTTATCCTATGTCATTCCATTGTATTATATATATTTATAGACAAGAAGTCTGAGTGTGCAGAATAGCCATTACCACATTCCTGTACTGGAGTGGGACCTGGATTGTATATCAGAGATACAGAATACTAAAAACATTCCACCAGTAATCCTCCAACATGTTCTTTGGATTCACTGGGAGGACTGATGTCTTTTTTGAAGCTATGTCTACATGCATTCAAACAAAGGACCTTCAAAGCCAACTAGATTAGTTTGGACGCTGTGACTGGATGGCCATTAAGCATCTCTTGCACTAGGTCCTGTTTTCATTCAATTCTCAAATGGCCAGCATCCAGAGGGAGACAAATAAAATGCTACAGAGACCCTCTGAAGCTCTCCATGAAATGTGACTGTGAGGACCGAGCTTCTCATTGTTCAAAATGGCAATAACTTGTTCATTAAGCTGCAGAAAGCAAAACAAAAGGAAGGAAATCCTGCACTTTTTGTGCTGCTTTAACTGATTGTATTATCCTGCCCCAAGTGCTCGAAGATCTCCAGGTTGGGAATCTACTTGTTCAGTAACATAATGATTCACAACAGAGACTCATGACCCTCAGTAAGCTTAACTGTGAATTAGGGAACAGTTGATAAGTTAAGGGATCTACTTGTGCAAATTCAGTAAAAATGGAATATAGAGACAGATAAATTATTTGCATGGTGGAGCAAGTACTTTATCGTTACTTACCTTGGGTGTCATGAATAAAGAACATGCTTTATTTTCCCAGATGTCCTAGTAGTTTACCACTGACACTTCCTTTTATCTGAAGCCTGGAGATACAAGTATTTTGGGCCATGCTTCAGTGAAGGCAAGCTTCTAGAGAATTATTCAGGGTAGAGTTAGTAGGCATGTGGAAAAAGGTGGTTTGATTAGTCAGCATGGATTTCTAAATTGGAATTCATGTTTAACTAACTTGCTGCAGTTTTTTTCTGAAGAGGTAACAGAAAGGTTTGATGAGAACAGCACTGTTGATGTGGTGTAAGCATACTTTCAGACAGTGTTTGATACAGTGCCACACATAGACTTATGAGGAACATTTTAGTTGTGAACTAAAAAGGTCAGTAGTGACATGCATACAAAATTAAATGAGGGAGAGGAGACAGAGAATATTGGTCAATGGATAATTTTCAGGCTAGAGGATGGTTTGGACTGGAGGTTTGCAGGAGTCGGTAATAGAACTCTGGTTTTCCTAATATATGCAGTTGTTCATTAACGCGCCGAGCTGCTTGTTCTGTGGTGTGCGGATGTTTCATTACCCTTCCAGGCAACATCATCGATGTGACCTCTACTCGAAGCTTTGATGTTCTGCTTCCTTCTGGATTTATATAATCTTCTGGTGTGATGGTCTTTTCACTTGCGGTTCTGTTTTGGCGTTGGTTTGTATCTGAGATCTATTTCTTATGTGTTTGCTCATGGAGTCCAGTGATGAGAACTAGGCTACCAGAAATTCCTTTGCATGTCTGGTGTTCACGTGTTCACTTGACCCAGTTTAGTCACTTTGACCCAGTCAAACTGATGGCCCTCATTGTGTAGGTGTATTGAGACAAGTGGATATTGGTCATGTCTTTTTACTGCCAGCTGGTGTTCATGTATCCTGGTTATAAGTTTCCTCCCTGTTTGTCCAATGTAATGTTTATTGCATTCGCTGCATGGTATTCTGTATATCACTTTGGTCTTGTTTACTATTGGTATGGGGTCTTTAGTCATTGATAACATTTGGTGCAGTGTTACTGTAGGTTTGTGTGCAATCATGATTTTATGCAGCCTTAGGAGTCTGGTATTCATTTCTAATATATCTTTGATGTAAAATAGCATTGCTAGTGTCTTCTGTTGTACTGTGTCCTCTGACTGTCATTTGTTCTGTAGGCATCTGCAGACAAAACTTCTTGGGTATCCGTTGTTGGTGAAACCTTTGTGTAGGTGTTTCTGTTCATTCTCTGGAGTTCGGGAGTGTTTCAGTGTGATGTGGCTCATTTAAGTCATGTCTTGAAGCAGCTCTGTTTGTGTACGGTGGGGTGGTTGCTATTGATGTTGAGGATTTGGCCCATGTGAGTAGCCATCCTCTTTACTCAGGTGCGGAATTCGCCGCTAGTCAATCTCTCTACCGTTAAGTCTAAGAACGGGAGCTGTTGGTTGTTTTCTTCCACTCTAGTGAAATTTATGTTCACGAGGATATTGTTGATACATTGATAGTTTCTTCTACTTCTGTGTATTTGATTATTATTGATGTGCCGTCCACATATCTTACCCACAGCTTCCATTGGATTATAGGAAGGACTGTGTGATCCAATCGCTGCATCACTGCTTCCGCGATGATACCTGATATGGGTGATCTCATCGGTCTGCAGTTGATCTGTCTGTATATCTGTCCTTTGAAAGTGAAGTGCGTTGTGAGGCATAAATCTAGCAGTTTCAGTAAGCTGTCCTGCTGATGTTGCTGGTGTTCCTGGTCCATCTAGTAGCGTGGCTAGTGTCTCTCTGGCTGACAGTATTGTCAATGGATGTAAATAGTTCTGTGACTTCGAAGGAGATCATGATTTCATTCTGTTTGATTTTTGTGCCCTTGAGCTGTGTGAGAAATTCTTGGGTCAAATCGATTGAGTGTGGGGATCTGCTAATCAGCTGCTTGAGTCTCCGTTGTAATTCTCTCGCTAGCTTGTGTGTAAGTCTGCCCAGTAAGAAGATTATTGGTCTGAGTGGTATTCCAGGTTTATGTAACTTGGGAGTGCATACAAGCAGGGTGTGTCTGAGCCATTTGGTTTCATTCTGATGTAGTCGGTGTTAGTGAGCTCTCCTGCATGTTTAAATATTTTGAATGTCTGGGCTATCCTGTTCCCTCGCTGTGGTGTGAGGTCTGATGCTACAAATTTTCGCTAAGACCGTTCCTAATATTTATTAATGAGCTAGATCTTGGTGTGCAGGGAACAATTCAAAGTTTGTAGAAGACATAAACTTGGAAGAATTGTAAGCTGCAAAGAGAACAATGGGACAACTCCAGAAGGACATGGACAAGTTGGTAGAGTGGGCAGATAGACGGCAGATTTGGTTCAATGCAGAGAAGTGTGAGGTGAAGCAGCTTGGTCAGAAGCACATTGAAAGACAATATAAAATAGTTCATATAGCTGTAAGGGGGTACAGGAGCAGAGGTACTTGACTGTATATGTACACAGATCATTGAAAGTGGGAGAACAGGTAGAGAGAGCAGTACATAAAGCATATAGTATTCTTGGCTATAGTATTAATAGGGGCATAGAGAACAAGAGCAGGGAGTTAATGTTGAACTTATATAGTACGCTTGTTAGACCGCAGCTGGAGTATTGTGTACAGTTCTGAGCAGATCATTATAGGAATGATGTGAACACATTTGAGAAAATGCATAAACAATTTATAAGAATGGTTCCAGAGATGAGGAACTTCAGATATGGAAATGATTGAAGAAGTTGGAGCTGCTCTGCTTTTGAGGGAAGAAGGCTCAGAGGAGATCTGATAGAGGTTTTCAACATCGTGAGTGGACTGGACAGATTAGATAGGGAGAAACTATTCCCACTCATAAAAGGAACAAAAACATGATGATGTAAATTTAAAGTAGTCTGCAAATGAAGCAAACATGAAATGGGGGAAAACATGTCCATTCATTGAGTAGAGATAATGAGAACTGCAGATGCTGGAGAATCCGAGATAACAAAGCGTGGAGCTGGATGAACACAGCAGGCCAAGCAGCATCTTAGGAGCACAAAAGCTGATGTTTCGGGCCTAGGCCCTTCATCAGGAGTGCACTGTCTGAATGTGGTGGAGGCAACTTCAATTGAGGCATTCAAGAGGATTTTGGATGATTATTTGGATAAAGATAATATTCAAAGAAGGGGGAACAAAACAGGATTTTGGCACTCAATAATAATGCTCATTTGAAGAACAGTTGCAGGCATGATGGGCTGAATGACCTCCTTCTGTGCTGTAACATTAACGTGATTCTGTGGTAAGCAAATTTTCAAATTTTAAGGAGCTAGAACTGCTGCCAGCCTGAAAAACCAAACATTATAAATGACCTTACAGCAATAAATAAGGTCAAAATTCAATTTAGGTGGGCTTATGACTTAAATAAAAGGAATATTTCATTAGGTTTCAACCAAGTGACTCCATTGCATCAGAAGCTGCTGGATAAGTTTCCCACCACCTTTTGTTGTTATTCATTCATTCCTTATGTGCACATTTACGGTTTCTTCTCTGAGAATAGAAGAAATCTTGCCCCATAAATCCTTTAAAGATTTAATTCTGAAAACCTATTGTTTTGCACGAAATACTGGAGTTGGCAGTACGAAATGGCAATTACCAGGTAACACAGAATACACATTCTAAAATACAACAAAACTGTACACGAGGGCTGAGATATTTTTCTAAGATAAATCCAGTGATGTTGGCACATCTATTCTTTTCTTGTTTACTTTTTCCACTCTTATTGAACAGTGGGAGATTATTTTTGTTGGCTTTGCACTTTTGATTAATTTGTATTCAGGAGAGTCAGTGTCCGTAATAAACAATTTTCTTTGTCCTATTTAAACTAGATCAATTCAGTTTGGTTGTGGAGGGATCCTATTAAGATAAAGTGGCACAATTAGATTAATTTTCTAAGTCTCATTAAATGTTCATTAACAACGTCATTTACACAGATGTCCTGTAGTCAGACAGTCACCATTCTTTATTTAGAATTCATGGAGATTTAATAGTGTGGAAATAATAAACTATAGCAATGAAATGCATATTTATGAAAAAAAATAGCTGTTACAGAGTTAACATTGAGGGACATGCATGGCTGGGAGTATTCTGCAGAAGATTTATGAGTCTAAAAAGTGATTGATTTGGAATTTTTTTTATTTACCCTGTATGGAAATCTATTCATAGAAATGATTCAGTAAGAGAGAAAGAGTATTCAATGGTCCCTTAGTTGAGGATTTTACATTCTGTGATTTTGGGAAAGTGACATGATCAGTGCCATGACTAATTTCATATGAAAATTGCCAGAATAATGTATACATGGACTTTCTATAGTGCCTGTAAGACAGTCGGTGAAGGCAGAATTTAATTGATTGTCAAGTGTACTGAAGTACAGTGAAAAGCTTTGTTTACAAGGAGTACAGGCAGATCATAGTAAGCAAGGGTGTACAGATCAAAAAGACTTCGACAGACGCATACACATTACATTGCACAGCGTGTGCGCTAGGCAAGATCAACATTGGCAAAGTCAGCATTATTTGAGCCAAGAGAGTCCATTCATCAGTCTGATAACAGCTGGGAAGAAGCTGTTTCCGAACCTGCTCGTGTGTGTGGTCAGGCTTCTGTATTTTCTGCCTGATGGAAGAGGTTATAGGACGTCATTACCAGTGTGCGATGGGTCTTTGATGACGTTGGCAGCCTTTCTGCAGCAGTGAGCCATGTAAATGGAGTCCATTGATGGAAGGTTGGCTTCTGTGATGGTCTGGGCTGTGCACTCAACCTTCTGTAGTTTCTTACAGTTCTGGGCAGAACAGTTGCCATACCAGGCCGTTATGTACCTGGAGAGAATGCTTTCAATGCTGCATCTGAAGAGGTTGGTGAGGGACCTTATGGACGTGCCAAATTTCCTGAGCCACCTGAGGAAGCGTCATTCTTTAGATTTGAACAAGACCAATTTAGTTTGATCAACTTGTGGAAATTGCTAAACTTGTAATGTAACCTGGTGAAATATGTCCCTAGTCTGGGAAATAATTAAATAAAAGTGTGCTGTACACACAAAATATTTGCAAACTTGCACAATTAGGCCACAGTTTTCATCATTGTAGTGGTATTGCCAGATTAACAAACCCTAAGTCAATCGCACCCCTCAAACCCAGCATCTCTGTTTAATGTGGAAGGATTGAGGACGGTCCATTAGTCATTCATGTACAGCCCTCAGAGGCAGCTATCCATTTAATGACAGGCTGTCTCTACAGAAATCGGACTCTGGGACCCGTCTTGCCTGGAAGTTAGTGTACAGATTAGACTAGGTAACAGTAGGTCAGTTCTCAGTGCATGACCCTTTGAGTAGTCAGGAAAACTCTTCTGGAGAGCTTGGATGCCCGTATAAATATTTTCCCAGGATACCTTGGGGGTGGGGGTCACAGGTCTTTTGGGGGTGCGTCAGCTGTCCTTTGGGTTGGGAATTGGCGATCATTTGGGGAGATGTCAGGTGCCTTTTGGGACAGCTAGCTATGGAGAAGGTTGTGTGAAAGGCACATAAAACTTTGGAACTGTCCAACTTGCAAGATCCATGAAGAAATACCTAAGAGCATCAGCAATTGGAAGAACTATCACCTGTCAAAAAATGTCAAAATATGTTTTTATTAATGAGAATGCTTTTCTCAATAAAGTGTAGTTTGGAAAATCGAACTATTAAGTAATAGAACTATATATTTCTTCTCCACTGTGCCTGGTTCTTGAGTTTACAGCGTGGGTGAATGGGGAAAGAGGTGTGTGGCGATAGAAGGCACTAAGTTTGCACTGGGACATTGGTGCCATAGGGAACTATAGCAGATATGAGGGAATGTGGGGATAGCTAGAGGGCATTAGGTTGCATGGGATGGCATGGGGAGTGTGGAGAGTGTGTACAAGAGGTGACAATTGGAATTGTTTATATTTCTAACCTTTGGAGACACAAGGTACTCCTTTTGATCTGGACCTTTCAGACCATAAGACATGGGAGCAGACAGGGGCCATTGGGCCTATCAAACCTGCTCTACAATCCTGTGCAATCGTGCTGATCTGATCATTGTCAACTCGAATTTCCTGCTTTATCCCCAAATCCCCGGATTCCCTTAATGATTAGAAATCTGTCTATCTCAGCCTGGAATCAACTTAATGACCCCTGTGGTAAAGAATTCCACAGATTCGCCACCCTCTGAGAGAACAAAAATCCTCACCTGTCTCTTAAATGGACACTTCTGGTGGAAGTAAGGCACTCTTTGCAGTCGTGAACCATAAAACCATAGAAATAGTACAGCACAGAAGGCGGCCGATCGGTCCACCTTGTCTATGCTGACCCAAAGACACCCAGATACCCATTGTAATCCCACCTTCCTGCACATAGCCGTGTGCACTTAAGGTGCAGATCCAGGTATGTTTTTGAATATTTACAGGCCACAGGTCTTTTGGGGGTGAAGTTTTTCCTCACTTCCCCTGTAATCCCTCTGCCACTTACATTGAATCTATGACCACTTTTTTTTTAAACTTTCTGCAACAGAAACAGGTTACTCTGCCTGTTCTATCTCTACCCTTCACGATTTTGTATACCTCAATCATGTCGCCCCCTCAAACTTCCCTGTTCCAAGGAAAGCAACCCCAATCTCTCCAATTTCTCCTTGGAACTACAATTGCCTAGCCCTGAAAAAGCCTGCTTGCATGTAAAATGTCCACACAATAAGTCCAAACCTATTAGAACCTGCCAAGTTTTGTCAAGGAACAATTAAAACAAAATGTGGAATTGAAATAAATGGTGCCCGGTATTTTGGAGTGCCTGTTCACATACCCATGTAGAATTTGCACTGCATTACTGATTTCTCAATCCGTTGAGTGGAAACATTTGTTGATGTAAAGGACGAAGCACAAATGAAATGAAATACTTAAAGGATTAGACGAACAGTTTGAATGAATTGGATTTTTTTGTCTCTGTAAGTCTATTTTTCCAATAGTGCCAAGACCAGTAGACTGATAATTTTATTTTGAGTTATTTCCATGCTGGACTATAGTTGCTTTGACATGGAGAGGGAAGTGCAAAGGGTGGTGTCTCAGGGATATGAGTTAGCGCTAAGCAAGCACAGAAACTGTCAAGGATGAGTGGACGCATGAGGGAGCCATGGGACATAAATATATTGGTATGGGGGTGTTAAGGTCCTTGGTGATGGGTCAATGGATAGAGGAGAGAGATATAAGGGGTTATGAGAGGTGCATTCAGAATTATAGATTATCGTAGGAGATATGAAGGGTAATGGAGGTGGGTGCAATTGTGTAGTATCAGTTGGCATGGATGGGACACAGAGAGTGTAGTGTGCAGGAGGGATTAATTATGATTTAATCTTTACTTTAAAATTTTGAATGCAGTGCTGTGGTTTCCAGTCAGGCTTTCTGCCCAGCCCAGCCTGAATTTGCAACTGCTAGAAGTATTTGTTTGTGTCCTTCTTCAGCAGCTCCATTACAGCAGCAAAAAAAGGCAACTGCTACTGCTCCTCCTAACAATAGTAATAATACAGAATATTGCAGTCTGAAGCACGTGTATAAGTCATTAAAGCATTTGTTTCTATTGAATTATTGAAAAGCTTGGCTCTGGAAATATTTTGTATTTTGCAAAAAGAATGACCGTCAGCAACTTTCCCAGTATTGAGGACTATTTTTCATTTTGATATCACAATAACATACATTTTGTACTTGGACTGATTTTGAATGGAAGTGTCTATTTACATGCTCAAAGATTTATGCTTGTTTGGTGATGCTTTGTAGTTCAGAGTATGGTACCTGAAAACTTGATGTAAGACCAATGTATCTTTGAAAATTCATTGTCATCAAGGTCCATAGATACAAAATTAGCAAGTAGGGGTAATATGAATTGTCAAGTGAAAAGGTACATTAACACAATGGGCATCTTTGAATCAGTTAATGATGTATGACTACTACTGTGTTATAGGATTATGCAAAGAAACAGGGCATTCGGTCCATCAGCTCTAATGATGGATGAAGGAAAAAGGAATGCATTAATATAGAAAATGCTAACGGTGTCTGACTAGGCCATGTGGCTTTTTTTTATGACTTCTGAATACTTGTATGGCATTGCTAAAAGCAATATAATATGATTTATAAATGTGGTGTGCTACTTTGTCCAGAAATTAAATGATATAGTAAATTATGAAAACATATAGTAGCTGATTACTGCTTTCAACCCTTTTGAAATTGTGTTTGTACATGTGTATATGTTAAAACATCAGCTTAAACAGACAACTCTTAAGTTTTCATTATATTGCAATAAATGTCAATGCATATAAATTGGGATGATCAGTAGGGATATATGTTTTGCAACTCATTTTGTTTTGGTTTCTTCTGCTTCATGTTAAGCTTATTACTATAGTTGCTGTGAACACAATCGAGTGTGCAAAATAGTTTTATTTGGACCATTTGGTAATTTTCAGTGCTTTTGTTCATAAATTTCCATGCTTCATCATATTTGGAAAGTTCAACATACCCTCGCCTAATGTTAACAAAGAGACATTATGTGTAAGTCTCAACAATATAAGAAATCTACGTTTCTATTTGCTCTCCACTTTAATGTAAGTCATCTCATTGGGAATAAAGCTATAGTGTGGAAAGCTCGATGTGGAAAGTCTTCTTGGGGCCTGTGATGGGGGTGAGGGGGAACGTGTAAGGGCAGGTGTGGCTGGGAAGAGTGCTGTGTGTGGTGGGGCTGGAGCAGGGTGTGGAGTAGACAAGGGAATCATGGAGAGAGTGGTCCCTGCGGAAGGATGATGCGTTGGCCAAAACAGAATCCCCCTCGTCCTCATGTACCACCCCACCAACCTCCGGATCCAACGCATTATCCTTTGACACTTCTGTCATCTGAAATCTGACCCCACCACCAAAGACATTTTTCCCTCCTCACCCTTATCTGCCTTCCGGAGGGACCATTCTCTCTGTGACTTCCTTGTCTGCTCCGCACTCCCCTCCAGCCCCACCACACCTGACACTTTTCCCTGCAACCGCAGGAAGTGCTACACCTCCCCCCCCTCACCCTCATCCCAGGCCCCAAGAAGACTTTCCACATCAAGCAGATGTTCACCTGCACATCTGCTAATGTGGTATACTGCATCCACTGTTCCCGTTGTGGCCTCTACATCAGGGAAACCAAGTGGAGGCTCGGGGACTGCTTTGCAGAACACCTACGCTCTGTTCGCACTAAACAACTGCACTTCTCAATCGCGAAGCATTTCAACTCCCCTCCCATTCCTCAGACAACATGTCCATGCTGGGCCTCCTGCAGTGTCACAATGAAGCCACCTGAAGGCTGCAGGAACAGCAACTCATATTCCGCTTGGGAACCCTGCAGCCCAAAGGTATGAATGTAGATTTCACAAGCTTCAAAATCTCCCCTTCCCCTACTGGATCCCAAAACCAGCCCAGCTCATCCCCACCTCCCCAACCTGTCCTTCCTCGCACCTCTCCCCTCCTCCTGCCTCAAGCCCCACCCTCATCTCCTACCTACTAATCTCATCCTGCTCCCTTGACCTGTCCGTCTTCCCTGGAATGATCTATTTCCTCCCTACCTCCCCACCAACACTCACCTTTACTGGCTCCATCCCTGCTTCTTTGACCGGTCCGCCTCCTCTTCACCTATCTTCTCCTCTATCCATCTTCTATTCACCTCACCCTTTCTCCCTATTTATTTCAGAACTCCCTTCCCCTCCCCTATTTCTTAAGAAGGGTCTACGCCCGAAATGTCAGCCTTCCTGCTCCTCTGATGCTGCCTGGCCTGCTGTGTTCATCCAGCTCTACACCTTGTTATTACGGAATAGTTGTTACAGGTACACAGAAGGTGCACAGTAAGATCAACAGCACCATATGAGAGGTCCGTTTTTAAGTCTAATAACAGCAGGGTAGAAGCAGCAGGCAGTGTAGACAGAGTCAGTGGTAGGAATGGAAGTCAGTGGTTTTCATGATGGACTGGGCTGCATTCACAACTCTGTAATTTCCTTCAGTCTTGGGCAGAGCAGTTGCCACATGACTCTCATAATCCTGTCAGAAGAAATTAAACTCTGAGCCAAGTCCTGTGCATCATGGAGAAGGTAGGAGATGCCTCCCTTCACAGTGGAGATGCTCAGGTTGGGAGTGCAGGGTGTTGGCTCGCTATCCATACCTCTATACTGCACTAATGCAAATTTGGGTATTTGGAATCAGGCCGAGGATGCCACAATTGGATGCTGCCTACCATTTCCAAATGCTTGCTGTGTCAAAATGAGCCCCTTGTCACTATTGCAGTACATTGAAATGTGGCACCGTTTTACATAACGAGGCCTCACAGTCAGCGAATAGGTAAGTGTAGTTTTTGAACTGTTGGTTGAAGGATACATTTTTGCTCGCACACCAGGATTAACATCCTTATTCTTCAGAATAGTGCCATGTATTTTTTGAAATTCACTTTGATGTTAATAATAAGCGTATGTTATCAAGATGGAACAATTAAGAAAAGCTAACCGTAAAAACGTTGTAGACTATGAGTGGCTGAATAGAAGTTAGTGCAGAAGAGAAATGTTCAACAGTCATTGCCATAAATCATTTTGTTTACTCCTTGGTTTAATTTGTATTATTTCAGGAAATGTTCACTTACCTTTCTACTGAATTAAAGAAGTTGGCCGAAGCTCATGGTGAAAGGCTTCTGGAGACTTCACACAACCCTATATCTTTAGGTAAAATTGATTTTTCTCTTTCTTTGAAACAGAGGGAATTTTTGTGTACTTTTCACTGAACTCTGTTAATTCAAAACATTTTTTGAAACATTTTTAAAAAAAGTCATTGTGCAATTTAATAAAATTAATGTGTGTAATCACAGGAGATGGGGGAGATACAAAACAAGTGTTTTGCATCTGTGTTTACTGTGGAGAAGGATATGGAAGATAGAGGATGCAGGGAAATAAATAGCAACATCTTGAAAAATGCCCTTATTACTGAGAAGGAGGCGCTGAACATCTTAAAACACCCAGAGATGGATAAATTCCTGGGTGTCCCTCAAACTCTGTGGAAAGCTAGAGAAATGATTGCTGGGTCCCTTGCTGAGATATTTGTATCATCGATAGCCACAGATGAGGTGCTGGCTAATGTGGTGCCACTATTTAAGAAAGGTGGTAGGGAAAAACCAGGGAACTATAGACCGGTGACCCTGACATCGGTGATTGGCAAATTGTTGGAGAGAATCGTGAGGGACAGCATTTACATGTATTTGGAAAGGCAAGGACTGATTAGGGATAGTTAACATGGCTTTGTGCATTGGAAATTGTGTCTCAATGACTTGATTGAGTTTTTTGGAGAAATATCAAAGAGGATTGATGAGGGCAGAGTGGTTGATGTGATCCATATGGACTTCAGTAAGGTGTTGGACAAGATTCCTGGTTAGCAAGGTTAGATCACATGGGGTAGAGGAGAACTAGCTATTTGGATACAGAACTGGATAGAAGGAAGAAGACAGAGGGTGGTGGTGGAGGGTTGCTTTTCAGACTGGAGGCCTGTGATCAGCGGTGTGCCGCTTGAGTCGGTGCTGGGTCCACTTCTTTTTGTCATTTATATGAATGATTTGGATGTGAACAGAGGAGTTTGAGTTATCAATTTGCAGATGATGCTAAAATTGGAGGTGTAGTGGACAGTGAAGAAAGTTTCCTCAGAGTACAATGGGATCTTGATCAGATGGGCCGAAAGGCCAAGGAGGAGCAGATGGAGTTTAATTTAGATAAATATGAGGTGTTGCGTTTTGGAAAGGCAATTCAGGGCAGGACTTGTACACTTGATGGTAAGGCCCAGGAGAGTGTTACTGAACGAAGAGACGTTGGAGTACAGGTTCATAGTACCTTGAAAGTGGAATTGCAGGTAGATACTTGCTTTTGTTGGTCAGTGCACTGAGTATAGGAGTTGGGAGGTCATGTTGTGGCAGTACAGGACATTGAATCAGCAACTTTTGGAGTATAGCGTGCATTCTGGTCTCCCTACTGTAAGAATGATGATGTGCAACTAGAAAGAGTTCAGAAAAAATTTACAAGAATATTGCCAGGGTTGGAGGTTTTCAGCTATAGGGAGAGGCTGAATAGGATGAGGCTATTTGCCGTGGAGTGTTAGAGGCTGAGGATGACCTCAAAGAGGTTTGTAATATCATGAAGGGCATGGATAGAGTAAATAGGCAAGGCCTTTTCCCCAGGGTAGGGGAGTCCAAAACTAGAGGGCATAGTCTTAATGTGAGAGGGAATGACGTAACAGGGACCTAAGGGGCAACTTTTTCACACAGAGCGAGATACATGTATGGAATGAGCTGCCAGAGGAAGTGATGGAGGCTGGTACAGTTAAAATATTTAAAAGGTATCTGGATGGGTATATGAATAGGAAGAGTTTAGAGGGAAATGGGCCATGTGCTGGCAAATCAGATGAGATTTATACAGAATACCTGGTCAGCATGGACGAGTTGAACTAAAGGGTCTGATTCCATGCTGTATTCTCTATGGCTCTAAATATGGCTGCCCAGGAAGCCCTATTTTGCATAACCTCAATTAAAGTTAACAAATAATTTCAAGTCTATTTCTTGTGTTCTAGCTCTGATGAGAGCAAAATGAAAACCTTCAACTTCTAGTCTCCCTCTATCACTGTTTATGTTTAGTTCCACCAAGCATTTACTGTGGTCATTTAGACTAAGAAGCTTTGATTTAAGAGGTATCAAGCATTTGCAAAGCCAACCTAGGCGTACAGACAAATCAAGTGACAGAATTTTTTGCATAAATTAAGATTTTGAGCCACTATTGGTACAATTTACCAACGTTTTGTTTGGGGGTGGTGTGAGTAGGTAGTCCTTCAGTATCCATTATTATTGAGAAAGTGTTTGACAGAATTTTATGAAAAGCTTTTACTGGAACAAAACAAAAGTATGATGATTCTGGAAATGTAAACTAAAAGCAAGGAATACAGGTGAATATGCAGCAGATCAGCCAATCATCTGTATAGAGATGAGCAGAAACAGTGTTTCAGTTCGATAATGTTTCATTCAGCAGAATTAGTGTGATTGGAGCATTGTTTGGTAGTAACTATTGTTTTAGCACTAGAGGTCACTGTAACACAACATTGAACATTTTCAGCGATCATAGGAACTGCAGATGCAGGAGCATCTGCGATAACAAGGTGTGGAGCTGGATGAACACAGCAGGCCAAGCAGCATCAGAGGAGCAGGAAGGCTGACGTCTCCTCTGATGCTGCTTGGCCTGCTGTGTTCATCCGGCTCTACACCTTGTTATCATTGAGCATTTTCACACAGTTTGCTCAGAGCCTTGATTATAAAAAGCAAGACCTGAAATAATACAGCTCTGGACTGCCGGATGGGCTAGAAATCTAGTTCCAGAAGTCTGATTCAGAACTTGCTTTATTCTGTCATTAACCTTCATTTGTTTATTTGTCACAATTCTTACAAAGCATTTACAAGTGTACGATCCATTTGAAAGATCTAAGTAGAATCATAGAATCTTGACAGTGCATATAGAAGCTATTTGACCCATCAAGTCTGAATGGACCCTCTGAACATCATTCCACCCTGTTGATGTAACCCTGCATTTATCATGGCTAATCCACCCAGCCTGCATGCCATGGGGCAATTTAGCAGGCCTGTGCACCTAACCTTATGGGCACAGGGAGAATGTGCAGACTCCACACACAGTCGCTGAAGGCTGGAATTGAACCCAGGAACCTGGCAGTATGAGGGAGCAGCACTAACTGCTGGTAATGGTTATTAGGTAATAGCTATGAATGTTGCCTGAGCCCTAAGATTGCATCTGTACCTCAAATCAGTTAAGTACTCGCAGTGAAAAATATAAAATTTACAAATATGTTTTGAACTTAGTTGTTCATAATATTATGATACAGGTCAGTTGTTCAAAATAAAGACTTAAATTCTCAAATTACTGTTTTTGTATGTTAAAGTAAGACCAATGTAAAGCGACAAAGTGCTATTACAAATCAAAACAGCAAGTGCAGGAGCAAATTAGCAGATCTGGGGACATCTGTGGAGAGAGGAACAATGAATCTTTTGAGTCTAATTTGACTCTTCTCTGGAACTTGAAATGTTAACTCTTTTCTTGTCTCAATTTATGCAGCCAGAACTGCTGCGTTTCTTCAGGACATTCTGTTCTTCCTTTAGATCTCCAGCATTTTTGGTATTTTGATGTTATGTTAGGAAAATGCTTTTACTGAATCATGTGACAGGATCTGTAGGATTTTTAAACGTTATGTTCAATGAAATTTTGATGGTAAACCCATTTCCTCTTTTATGCTTTCAGTGAGAAGTTGAGAGCAACATCACAGCGAGTAGGCTTTGTGTCTGTCTCTTTTTATTTATGGGATGTGGGCATCACTGGCAAATCCCAGTATTTGTCATTCTCCCCTAACTGTGCTTGAACTGAACAGCTTGCTGTGCCATTTCATGGGGCAGCTAAGAGTCATAATACAGAAGAGGCTATTCAGCCCATCAAGTCTGTTCCACCAAAAGTATACTGCAACCTACACTAGTCCCAGTTTCCTGCACTAGGCCCATAGCCTTGAATGCTCTGATGTATCAGTACTTTTTCTTACCTTTTATCCAAGTATTTTCTCCTGCCCCAGCCACCCTCCCAGGCAGTGCATTTCAAATTCCCGCCAGCCTCTGGCTGAAAACATATTCTCTCAAATCCGCTCCAGACCTTTGGTCTTTCACTTTAAAATTATGCCCCTTTGTTAGTGGTTATTTTGTTCGACCTGTCCATGCCCCCTCACAATATTATGCATCTCACCAGGTGTTCCCTCAACCATCTCTGCCCCAGAGAAAAAGAAATCCAAGCTTATCTAGCCCCCCTCCTTAGCTAAAATGCTCCATCCTAGGCAACAACCTGATGCATCTTCTCCCAACCCTCTCTTGTGTAATCACAACCTTATAGTGTGGTAACCAGAACTGCACAAACTACACCAGCTGTGGCTTATGCTGAGTTCCGTGTACCTCCAACATGAATTTTTTGCTCTTATAATGAATGCCCCACTGATAAAGACGGACAAGATGTATGGCTTCTTAACCGTGTCCTATTCATCTATCTTACCACATTCAGTGGTCTATGGACAAGTATCTCAAGATTCCTCCGCTCCTCTGAGCTTCCCCTGGAGCCATTCATTGAGTACTCCATTGTATTGTTACTTCTTCCAAAATAATTACCTCACATTTATCAGGGTAAAGTTCCAAGTGCCCATCTGAGCAATCCGTTAATATCCTGCAGTAACCTAATACCTTCTTTCTCACTGTCAACCACCTGGACAAATTTTGTGTCATCCGCAAAATTCCTTATTACGACCCCACATTCTCATCTACAATATTTATAAATATCACAAAGAATAAGGGACCCAGCATTGATCTCTGTATTACATCATTGCACACTGGGCTCCAGTCACACAAATAGACTTTATCACCACGCTCTGTCTCCTGTCACTAAGACAATTTTGGATCCAAGTTGTCCTGAATCCTATGAACTTTTATCTTCTTTATTGGTTTCTCATGTGGGACCTTAACAAAGGCTTCACTGTAGTCCACATAAACTACATCAAGTGCCCTACCCTCATCAAAACACTTGGTTATAACCTGAAACATTTCACTAGATTTGTTCGGTATGACATCCCTTTGACAAAGCCATGTTGACTATGCCTGATCAAACATTGCCTGTCTAAATAGAGATTAATTTAACATTTAATGCTGTATCTGTGTCCTCTAGCTGCATGCAAAGATTACCCCTATGTTTTCTAATAGCTCCGCTCTTCACTATTTTCTTACTAGAGCTTCCTTATTAATGATGTTAGACTTACCAGTTTATAATTTCCTGGTCTATTTCTACCACCGTTCTTATAAAGAAGAACCACATTAGCTGTCCTCCAACTCTCCAGCATCTCCACTGTGGCCAGAGCCAGTTTCAATATTTGGGTCAACGCACCGGTAATTTCTTCCTTCATCTCCCACATCAACCTGGGATATAATTCAACTGGACCTGGGGTTTTGTCTGACTGTTTCCCTTGTTATTCTCTTTCATTTGATGTACTTGTAGAATATTTTGGGATTCTCCCAAATCCTGCCCACCAGTGTTTTCTCCTGATTGCTTTCTGGAGATACCCTCCCCCCGGTACTTTATATACTCCTCCAGGGCCTCTGTTGTTTTGCTCCTTTTGTACCTGTTATATGTCTGCCATTTCCTTTTATTTAGTTGTGGAGTCAGTCCATTGCTGAGGGTTTGGAGTTACCTCTAGATTAGGGTGGATTTTCCTGATCCAGATTCACTTTTAAAAAAACATTGATGCTAGTTTCACAGTATCATTACTGAGCGTAGCTCTACAATGACAGATATATTAATTGAATTTCATCAGCTACCAGTGTGGGATTTAAATCAATGTTTCCAAAGCATTAGGCTGGGCCTTTGACTTACATAGTCCAGTGACTCTACCACTGTCTTGCCCTTTTTATTTTAAAGAAACCATTTTCACGTTCAGATTTGTCTGCTCTACAAATTAATTACTAAATGCATTGAGACATTTTGAGCAGCCACGATGCCACCTTGAGCTGCGATTGGAAAATATTTTCCAGTTTTGAACATAATCTAAAATGTACTACAATTAGAATTAATATGAAAAACTATGTGACTTTGATCTATTCTGCACTCATGGTGCTGACTTCAACTGGCTTGTGGCTTTTTCAGTTTTAGTATGCAATTATCAACCCATCAAACCTTGCAAAATGTCCTTGCTTCTCAATCTGTCACCAGCAGCATTATCAATGAAGTGGGTGATGCTGGTCTAGTTTTCCTCCCTCCACTAATGACGCTTATGTTGCAGCTGCTAGTCCTTCCAATTCAAGTGCTTATATCTGGAAAGTGATTCAATTTATATTTTCCAAACACAGCAATAATAGAGTAAAAGCTCTACCTATGCTATTTTTGCCTTAGACTGTGTAAATGTTGTTCCAAAGTAATTATAATTTGGTGACATCAAAATACCAGTTTAATTGCCATGTAAACATTCATTGTAGCATGATATCACAGTTGATAATTTTACAATTTATAACTTAGCCATGATTTTTGTTTTAATGACTAATTTGATTAACCCCCTTGAAGACTGAGTGAATGGCATTTGTTGTCCGTAACTGGTGCACATGCAGTGTCCATGCCAGCTTTAGATTGGATAAATTATGAGAAGTACATGCTGACAACATTAGGGCTAAACTGTGATGCCCCCTGGAGGTGTGTTTGGTGGTGGTGGTGGGGCAGGGAGAGGGTAGTTTAGCAAGGCAGGAGTGTTATGAGTGTGGGGCGTGGTGGTGGGTTGGGGGGGGGGGGGGTGGTGGAATCCCCTTCTTTTCCCAGTTGTCTGCCTGCATTGAGTCTAGGCTGGAAAAGTATGTGGACAACCTTCCCTCCTTGCTGCCAATTTGAGGCCCTTAAGTAGGCAATTAATGACCCTTCTAGGGTGTCATCTTGCCACTGCTGGTATTCATCCAGCATCAGGCTTTAGGATGTGCCATGTGGGAACCCTAAAACTCAAGTCCTACTGAAGTGTTACTGTCAAGGTTCTTTAAGTAAATAATAAATGAAAGAAAGATTTCATGCTATTTGTAGTTATTGACAGCTGAGGTGAGTTCTGATGTAAGGTTGAGGCCTGGATTGTTTCCCTCCCCAAGGCTGCTATCAGACCCCCTAAGTATCGCCACCATTTTCTGTGTATATGTTGTGCCATACTTGGCTGTTCCTGGCACAGCACACGAAGAGGGATCCTGGTCTATTCTTTAGACTGACTCCAGTAGTCCATTTAATCAGTTGTTGTTTCGGCCTTCCTAGACCTGGTTATGGAGACGTGCTGCACGCTCTACTCACTTTAGCTGAAAATAACAATTGGGCTCATAGATTGGCATGGATGCAATTTACATACTTAAGCAACCTCCCATCCGTTTCAAGTCTAAAAACTGCTCGCTCATTTATATTTTCTAATCAAACTGTTCAGAGGTGTGACAACAATGGAAGTTGTTTCCGTTAGGTGGGGAGACTAGGACCCGTGGGCACAGCCTTAGAGTTAGAGGGGGTAAATTTAAAATGGAAATGAGGAGACATTTCTTCAGCCAGAGAGTCTGTGGGCCTGTGGAATTCATTGCCACGGAGCGCAGTGGAGGCTGGCATGTTAAATGTCTTCAAGGCAGAGATTGATAAATTCTTGATCTCACAAGGAATTAAGGGCTACAGGGAGAGTGCAGGGAAGTGGAGTTGAAATGCCCATCAGCCCTGATTAAATGGCGAGTGGACTCATGAGCTGAATGCCTCTACTTCCACTCTTTTGTCTTATGGTCTTATGGTCTAACTCTGGATCAGCTGGACTTTAATCCTGGTCTCCTGGCTTAGTGGTAGGGAGACTACCACTGCAGCACAAGACCCATGAATTGATTTATTTACAGATTGCTTCAGGTGACCCTTGGGCATCAAGAGGTAGCCAAGGTCCCTCTTCCATCTCATCTTCAGTCACCTTATTCAAGTCAGTATTGGACAACCAGTAATTAAAAATCCTTGGTGCTCATTGTCAGGTAACTTATTTCTATTTTTAAAAAAATAATTCTTGACAATTCCCTGATTTATTTACCCAGCAAATTTCTGAAGAACCCATACACTGTTCCATGTTGCAATGTAATGAACAGTGGGCGTACCCCTTCAGTGATGCTGTGTCTCATTTGTTATTTGTCAGTCATCTGGAGAAAATTGAGTTACTTGTATTCAGTCCCTGTCAGAACCTGTGACTGACAGTTCAAGTACAGGAAATTGATTCTGTTTAAGCCCACTTTCTGTTCTTTTGTTACCATCTCCTGCAGTGCAGCTGTGTTTTTTAACTGATATGCTTGGTATTGAAACACACATTATTTGGTTTATGTGAAGCTCTCACTGTATGGCCACCTCGTTGTTCCTTGATTTTCTGCTTCTTTCAGCAATGTCCTTGAAAAGATTCCATGAACACAAAGATAAGGCTGTCACACAGCTTGGATCTATGCTTTTCACCAGACTAGTATCTGGAGCCAGGTGAGTTGATGAGTAATTCACAACCTTAATGGACTTATTGATTGACTTGTGCTTTGTTTTCCTTTTTATATGAGGAGCATGAAAAACTCTGTTGGATATTTGAGCTGCATACATTCATATTTATCATTTGACATACTCACCTCACCTTGCCTATATGCTGAAGGATAATTTTTTTTAAAAATGGTCTCTACATTTGTTTTTGGACTTTGTTGCCATATTATTCAAATTTTAGATTTTGTCTGTAGTGCAATATTTCTCAATCGCATAGAACATGTATGGAAATAGAGGTTGGCCTAGTTCCACATTGTTTGTTTCTTTCTTTTGTTTCAGAGTTGTTCCTGTTGGCTCAGAGCAAATTATAAATGGCTACACTTTCCAAGGATTTATGTCACACACTAATCGCTATCCATGCCCTTATCTGAATGCTGCTTCAGCAATTGGAATGAAAAGACAAGATGTGGATCTTTTTATTAAGAAACTGGACAAATGCCTCAAGACCCTATTGAAAGAGATAGGCATTTCAGGAGCTGAAGAGGACATTGAAAAAGAAATGTCAGCAAATATTGAAGATGATGATACAGCAGAATTGATAGAAAATGTTCAAATTGGTCTCAAAATTTCGACAGATGTGGTAAATCATCCTGTTTGATACCCCTTTAATTGGCCAAGTGCTCCCTACTCAATCCAGGGGTGAATTTGCAGAAGTGCCTGACACAAAAAATAACAAAAAATTTACATTATTCCCACTCCTTAAATTTTTGTTTTCTTCTTCTTTGGCATGAATAGTTGTTGATCAGCTTAACAGTGAATTATGTTATGATAAGGAGTAATTTCTGAGGCGTGAGAAACTGTTTTCTGAGTGATAAAATCAATAAAATGATCATTGGGGGAAGGGAGATAAAGTTAAATTGGGCTAATGGGATCCTTAAGAAAATAACTGAAAATTACCTCGATAAACATTTTGATAATAAGGTATTTCATTTGGCATTGCAATGTTTTCTATGTTACAAGCTGTTACAATAAATATATGAGAAAATGAAACTTGTAAATAATATTTTGCAAAAGGATGGATGGGAATTACCTGTTTTATTCTGCTGGTAAGGTGAGAGTTGGAAGTAATGTATGATTGCCTTGTGCCTGAGGAATTACTTTGTAGCCCAGCATTACTCTAATAAACCACTTGTCTCCTTTGCAGTCCTCAGTATGGAGCCTCTGCTTTTCAGACGCGTGTGAAATCAAATCCACGAAAGATCGATTAGGTGAAAACCAGTTTAATTTCACTTGAGACCCTTAACAAGCAGTACTGACAAAGTTAATACCTCAAAGTAAGTTATCATTCAGCAACTTGATTGAAGACCACAAACTTAAGTCTATTTGAGACTCAACTGCTCACAGGTTAACTTGCTGATTTCTAGCCTACTGTACGGATGTCATATGTATTTCAAGAAAATAAGAGTATGGTTTAAAAATAAATTAATTGTTTTGCAGAAATCTAATTAGCCTAGAAAGCTCCCTGCTGTTTTGAGATGAAAGAAATTTGTTGGTATCAGATATGTAGGTGGTTATTCTATGCATTGCATTCATGTTCTAATTCCCCAAAGAATAGTAACAGAATAAATAATAAAGCGCTTGAGTGCAATGGTAGGGATGAGCCTCTATTGAAGTTGAAGTTGGGCCAAAGCAGATCATTTCATTACACTTAAAGCATTTAGAAGGTATGTACATATGAAGAAGAAATGCATTATAATCAGAAAAGGGATAGGCATGTAGAATAAAATATTATTAGGTGCTGCTGCTAATCAACATCAGTGTCACAACTCATGTCATAATATATCAGGCATCTTTGCAAAGATCTGTAGCTCAGGTTGTGGGTGAGTTTTTGTGACTTGCTCACCGAACTGGCTTGTTCTTGTTCAGATGTTTCATCTGATCAGTGATGGCCTGTTCTAGAGTTGTAGTCCGTTGCTGGTCCATAGTGTGTTTAGGTCCTGCGAAATTTCCTGTTCGTACTTGTAGAGTCAGTTATGGGCATCATTTGTCATTACTTGTGGCATACTGCGTCTGTTCTGTTCAGCTATTTTATAGCCTGTGGGTGTTGAGTGGGAGGTTTGTATTTCATGCTGCGGGGCAGTACCTGGTTCCTGAGGCATTCGTGGAGAAAGTGAAGTTGTTCGCGGATAGAGCTCAGTCAGTTGGCAAAACTTTCCCATCGTTGGGCAATTTTTAATGTGTTACCCCCATAGGTGTTTAAAATTTAAGCAAAGATTTGTAGCTTGGGTTGTTGGCGAGGTTGTTGACTTGATGTTACCTGGCATGGTGACGAAACATCGGAACGAAAATGTCTGGCGAGTAAGTCAACAACCTCACATTGGGCATCTTTTTACCTCACGTTATGAATGGCAATGTTGGATTACAGTGTTGCTTTGGGAGAATCTGGACTGCACTAAAAGAGAAAGGAAACCATCAGATCAGCCATGATTTCATGGAATGGTGGAACTCACTGGGTCAAATAAATCATGTTTAATACTTTGCCATATTGATCACATCTGCTTACGTGTAGCATAAGCAATTCAGTCATTTTCCATGCCCTTTCCTTAACCTTTTTTGGCAAGATAATCTTTCACCAGTAGTTGCACTGAGATTGAGATGTCATCCATGTTAAGCTATGCCAGTACTGCTCTGACCAACCTCCAGTTTCTACTCTGTATACACTTGTATTCCTATAAATCTCTGATGCTCATATTCTAGCTTCCACCAAACCCTCTTCACCCAGCACCCCTATGTTTGATGACCTGCATTGATTTCTGATTAATTATCGCTATCACACCCTCATTCAAATATGTTCATGTCATTTCTCCATATCTCTGCAACCTCTTTCAATCATATTACACACTGAGATTCATCTCTGGCCTCTTGTGCATTCCTCATCTCACTCTAGCTTTGATGGCTTTGCTTTCTGTTCTTTAGGCCTTAAATTCTCAATTATTTTTATCAGATCTCAGCCTCTCCGTTTCTCTCTCTCTGCAAGATAATGCTCGATATCTTCTGTTCATCCAAGCATTTTGTCATCTGTCATATGTCTCAGCCTTTGAGTCAGAGTTAGTTCTTGCCTGAGTACCCTCCTATGAAACCCTTAGATCATTTTACCATGTTATTTGAATAGAGGTAGTTCTTATCACTAGCTAGCAGAATGATATTTCAGTTCACGTTATTGCAGACTATCAGAAAAATAAGGCAGAAATGAATCACGCATAAAGAGCAATGGCAATTCTACATTTTTTGAATAGAGAAGAAGATATGATCTTGTGCATTGGATATGATCAAGAGAGGTGGGAGCAGAATGTGACCCATTGAGTTCCACCATTCCACGTAATCATGGCTGATCTCATAACCCTTAATTCTACTCTCCTGCTTTTCTCTCCACAAACCTTCACTTCATTGATTATTGGAAATCTGCATATCACAGCCTCAAACGTACATGAATGACCCAGCCATAACAGCCCTCTGCAGTAAAGAATTTCACAGGCTGACTACCCGCTGAGAGAAAAAAAATAACCTCCATACTGCTGCCTGAAATGGGCAACTCCTTACTCTGACATTGTGCCCCTCTGGTCTTAGACTGTCCAACAAAGAAAGTGCTCTGCAGCTGTCCTGTCAAGGCCAATAATAATCTTACATGTTTCAAAACTTGCCTTTCATTTTTCTAAACCCTATTGAGTACAGGCCCAAACTACACAATCTCTCCTCATTAGAAAATATCCAGAATCAGCCAAGTGAGCCTTCTCTGAACTGCCTCCAATATCAGTACATTTTTCCTTAGATACGGGGACCAAATTGTTCCTAGTATTCCAGGTGTGGTCTGACTAGTGCCTTGTATAGTTTTAGCAAGACCTCTCTATTATAGGGTGGCATGGTGGCTCAGTGGTCAACATTGCAGCTTCATGGTACCAGAGGCCCAGGTTCAATTCCACCCACAAATGACTGTGTGGAATTTACACATACTCCTTGTGTCTTCATGGGTGTTCACTGGGTGCTCTGGCTTCCTCCTGCAGTCCAAAGAAATGTGGATTAGGTGGTTTGGCCATGCTAAATTGCCCATAGTGTCCAGGCATGTGCAGAGGTACAGAGATAGGGGAGGGGGGGTGCGTCTGGGTAGGATGTTCTTCAAGAGGGTGGTGTGGGCTCAGTGGGCCAAATGGCCTGCTTCCCCACTGTAGGGATTCTATATTCCATTCCCATTAAAATAAAGATCGACATTCCATTTTTATCCCATTTACTCACTGAATGTGGATAGTGGCTTATTATGATCATGCACAAGGATCCCCAAATTCCTCTGTACTGCAACCTTCCATAGTCCTTCCCCATTTAAGTAATATTCTGTTCTTCCATTCTACCTGACAAGTGCATAACCTTACATTTCCCAATTCTATCTGCGACATTTTTGCCTACACAGTTACCCTGTCTATCCCTTTGCAGATTCCTTGTGTCATTCTCATTATTTGGTGCCTATATATTTTTGTGTAATCTGCAATCTTGAAAATGGTATGTTTTGTTCCATCATTCATGTCATTAATATATATTGTAATAGATAGTGGCATTAGCGCTGATTCTTCATTTTTCTTTGATCCCTCATTTTTTCCCCTTACCATTATTTCAGAAAAGTAGATCAGGATCAGTGCTATCAAAAGATTTATTTGTCTGTGACTCTGCACCAGCATTCATTCAGGGAAAAATGTTTGATATTCTTTTCCTTGATCCTGATAACTTTGTTATCTTCCTTCCTTTGTTCCTCTATTCTGTCCTTGCACAAAAGCACAGCTAAGTTGCATGTAAGCCAGGTACTATGCTTAGTTGGTCTTCCTCAATATTGCAGTAGTCATAATGGGACAATAATATGGACAGTCAGAAACAAAAATGGAAATTGCCAGGAAAGCTCTGCAGGTCTGGCAGCATCTGTGGAGAGAAAGCAGAGTTAATGTTCAGTTCAGTTCTAAAGAGGTGTCACTGAACCCAAAACGCTAACTCTGCCTTTCTCTCCACCAGTGCTGGCTGGCCTGAGTTTTTCCAGCAATTTCTATTTTTGTTTCTGATTTATAACATCAGCAGTTCTCTGGTTTTTTTTTAATAATATGGACAGTTCATTTAAAACTAATATCTATTTAATTTAGTGTTTAAAAATTACACAATTAACCTAATTTACTTGACTAAATAGAATTATCTTTGAAATTCCATTGTGGTAGGGGTATTTGAATACTTAATATATTTTTTTCTGAAACATCCTTCTGCTGCATTAAAAATCGAATTACAGAGCATTTCTGTCTGGGGCCCTTCCTGTTAACCTTTTCAGGGTAAATTTCACAAATCACAAAGCAACACAAGTCACAAGTGTTTTAAAATCAAAACAGCAACCTTCACACTGGTCTGAATGGCTGGGGAAGGTTTCTTACAGACCACACAGATGACAAATGAAAGAACACATCGCTTACCCATATGGCTAGCCTGAGTATACATCTGATAAGTGAGAGGATCAAGTTGCTTGCAGTAGTAATTTAAGCTGCTGTGCCAGCTCTGCAGCTTGAAGTGATTCTTCATTACTCTGGAGGGAGCACCATAAGTTAATTTAGTTTAAAGCTAATTTGTCCAACTTTGGCATTGCTGCCAGCATGATGTGACATTCTTTTAATTGAAATTACGCCAACAGAGAGCGAAGGCTAGGGTTTTGTTACCAACGCAGGCAACTCAAGTCAGAAGAATTTCCAACTCATCAGACTTGCTTTGCTTTAAAGCCCCAGGTCATGCAGATTGTCCGCGTGGATAGGATCGCGATTGTGTCAGATTCGCTGACTTCAGAAGCAGATCCTAGCCGCTCATGGAATGGAGAGTGCCTAGGCAAGCTGGTTAGAATACCTGTCTATGTTCTCTGGGACTTCATGGTAATTGGAATGAAAGATGTATGATCTCTTAATACAGAGCCTTCACCATTCTCATTGACTCCTCATGCTCTCTCTATGGCATCCAGGCCAACTCAACACCAATTCACCTAGTGAATTCACCAACTTTAGGTACATTTAAGTCGTCATTGGATAAGCATATGCACGTACATGGAATAGTGTAGGTTAGATGGGCTTGAGATCGGTATGACAGGTCAGCACAACATCGAGGGCCAAAGGCCCTGTACTGTGCTGTAATGTTTTATGTTCTATGTTCTAGTATTCCCCATCAGCAAATCTCAGGAGCCATGTGAAGATGAATCATTTAAACCTCTTAAAAATCTAACAGAGCTCTCACTCCACACACTTGATAGTGAAAAAGTTTCCATTAATGAAACCTATTCAAGCATTTTAAATCTGAAGTGACTAATTTCTCATGAAAATAAAGTCTTACTTCTAGCTCACCTCTCCAAAATTTTAACCTATCAGGAAAAAAATGGATCTGTCATGAGATGGTGGCTGTTCCACGTCCATGTCCTGTGCGTCATGTGTAAAGATTGGTGAAGTCTTCACAACTCCACAGAATTTTGGCTCTGGGAGTCATTTTTTTTAGGCAAACATTTAATGAAAGCTCCACAACCTATAATTCAATGTTCCGAGCTTGTTACATGTTAAAAATCAAAGATTTTGCTACAATTTATGTAAATTACATCAAGCTGTGTTTTGCACATTTTACTTGGATCTGTAATGAAAATTGGAATAAGGAACCAGTTAACTTTCAGCTCAAAACCATTTTGTGCTGAACATTGTTGGAATATTCAGCTGCTCATGGAGGTTCGTGGAGAATCAGCAAAAATGCAAAATCAGCAATTCAACTCCTTAATGAGTGAAGTTAACAATAGAGAAACAAAGGCTAATAGATGGAAATACAGTACGCTATAGTCAAATTAAAATCAACTGAGAGAAGGAGAGAACAGAGGCAGAACGTAAAAATAAGATTTCCTTTTAAGTTAAATGTTGCAATTTAGAACTTACAGAAACAATTTATTCTTGGAACTATGAGACTCTGCAGGTTTAGTTATTCCCTTCAGGCCCAGAGGGGTTGAGTGACATTTGAGAAACTTAAATCTTGTCATCAAACCAGATTTAACAGCTTAAGTACCAGCACTAACTTTCTATAGCACATCAATTTGACAATTAACATGCAAATCCAGCAATTTCATGAAACACAAAAGGAGATTGATAGTGAGGTCCCACTTTTGTGAGGCTAATGGCAAATTGCTGAGCAATTTGTGGTGAATCACAACTCATAGCAAATCCTTCCCTGCCACATGTTGCTGCGATATTTGCACACTCATCATGGTGTGTGCCTTTAACTCATTTTTTATTCCAGAAAATTCTGGCCCGACATTATTTTCTATATAACTATTAAAAGTGTTTAGTTTTTAAACTGATAAATGATTTGGTTGGTTACAGAGTGAAAAAAATAGACACAGAGTAATTTTGATCAAACATAGGTGACGACTGAACTACCCAAGTAAGAGATGGATTGTCTGACACTGTAAAATTTTCATTGATGGATGACAGGTATTTACATTTATGAAGTAAATTGTTGGTTTGGGGAATTTCAATCTTCATGTAACCATGGTGATGTGACTTAATTACTTTTATCACAAGTATCTTCCCATAAAAGGCTCAAAGAATATTGACAATTTAAGTGGAAACAACTGTAGGTTGGAATGGATCCCTTGAGTTGTTGAAATGGAGTTAGAGACATGACTAGAATGTTAGATTTCCAATGGAAATACGGTCCTTTATAAGGGCCTGACATGAGATTGGTTTGGAGAGCCTCTGCCTGATTTGTAACTGGCATCTGGCAATTAAACTACATTGATCCTACTTAAAGTTGCATTGATAATTTCACTCTGAAAGATCATAAGAATAGTTTATAAACGTTCAAATTATGCAACCTTGTTTTTCTTCAGTTATCTGTTATTCAGAAATTGCTAGTGAACTTTCCCCCCACGGTGATCGAGAACGCCCTTGACCGCGTCTCCCGCATTTCCCGCGACACATCCTCACACCCCGCCCCCGCCACAACCGCCCCAAGAGGATCCCCCTCGTTCTCACACACCACCCTACCAGCCTCCGGATACAACGCATTATCCTCCGACACTTCCGCCATTTAAAATCCGACCCCACCACCCAAGACATTTTTCCATCCCCTCCCCTGTCTGCTTTCCGGAGAGACCACTCTCTCCGTGACTCCCTTGTTCGCTCCACACTGCCCTCCAACCCCACCACACCCGGCACCTTCCCCTGCAACCGCAGGAAATGCTACACTTGACCCCACACGTCCTCCCTCACCCCCATCCCAGGCCCCAAGATGACATTCCACATCAAGCAGAGGTTCACCTGCACATCTGCCAATGTGGTATACTGCATCCACTGTACCCGGTGCGGCTTCCTCTACATTGGGGAAACCAAGCGGAGGCTTGGGGACCGCTTTGCAGAACACCTCCGCTCAGTTCGCAAAAAACAACTGCACCTCCCAGTCGCAAACCATTTCCACTCCCCCTCCCATTCTCTTGATGACATGTCCATCATGGGCCTCCTGCACTGCCACAATGATGCCACCCGAAGGTTGCAGGAACAGCAACTCATATTCCGCCTGGGAACCCTGCAGCCATATGGTATCAATGTGGACTTCACCAGTTTCAAAATCTCCCCTTCCCCTACTGCATCCCTCAACCAGCCCAGTTCGTCCTCTCCCCCCACTGCACCACACAACCAGCCCAGCTCTTCCCCCCCACCCACTGCATCCCAAAACCAGTCCAACCTGTCTCTGCCTCCCTAACCGGTTCTTCCTCTCACCCATCCCTTCCTCCCACCCCAAGCCGCACCCCCCGCTACCTACTAACCTCATCCCACCTCCTTGACCTGTCCGTCTTCCCTGGACTGACCTATCCCCTCCCTACCTCCCCACCTACACTCTCTCCACCTATCTTCTTTACTCTCCATCTTCGGTCCGCCTCCCCCTCTCTCCCTATTTATTCCAGTTCCCTCCCCCCATCCCCCTCTCTGATGAAGGGTCTAGGCCCGAAACGTCAGCTTTTGTGCTCCTGAGATGCTGCTTGGCCTGCTGTGTTCATCCAGCCTCACATTTTGTTGTCTTGGATTCTCCAGCATCTGCAGTTCCCATTATCAGTGAACTTTGGGCTGCTTGCTGTTGGCACTGGCTATGAAATTAAATTGTGTTTGATTTCTCACTGATAGAATCTCTCTTGCTCAATGAGCATACCATCCATACAGAAATCATATTCAGCGAAGCTAAAATAAATTACTGTCAGACTTTGTCAGGGCCGAATTACTTTCATCTGCAGCAGTTTTATTATGAAAGCAAGATTATTTTGCAGTTCCACTTTAAAATTTGCTATTTACTTGATTGAAATTGAGCAGGACCTTTCTTTATGAAATAGATAATTAACATCAGATACAGACATTGATGTGTGGCTTTTACTGATATGGACCCAAACTAATTGTTTCATTCAACGCTTCTTAATGTGGGCAAGCAGCATAATTATTATCTTTCTTAGCTCACAGGCATAAACTATGTAAGCTAAGAAATTTATTGTGCAGGAACTGATGTGACAATTATTCATGTGACAGAAAAAAAGTCTTTAATCATCAGCTGCTGTGTTTTTTCTCTATGATTCCGCAAATCCGTGTTTCCTTCTTGGGTGTGCATTTTCTTTGATCTATGATCATAAGCAATCTTCTTGCAGAGTAGAGGAATGGAACTCTATCAGTCCCTCCACGTGGTAAGTTTGAAGAGGTGAGGGTACATTTAATGAGGTGGAGACCAGGGCACACTTCTGCCACTACCCTTATTAAGTCAATGATGGTAAAACCCAGAGATAGACTTCCCTCCTGCTGCCAATTGAGGTTCTTAAGTGGGAAATTAATGATCATGGCACTGGTGGTTGTAATCCTGGCAGCAACCGTCACCTCCCTGGGGTGCTGCTGAGTATAATCGAGCTGAAGCTTCTGACTGGCTGGAAATGCTTTGTGAGTGGAATGGGGGGTGGTGAGTGGTGTCCTTAGCCCAGGGAAAGGCCCACCATTGGCCTGTCAAGTGTCTGACTAGTGCAAGACGCAGCAGACTTTCTCAAAATGTGATTCTTAAACTGGCAGCTGAGACCCCTGTCATCTCCACAACATTGCATCCTAAGCGTACGAAAATTGTTGGGGTAACTTGGAGTAAATAATGTCTGTTTTCTCAGTTTTACTTTTGTCCACACCAAGCTCTTGATTCATACCTAAGCCATCACTGATGGCAATCATCAGTGGAACAAGTTAACAACTAGCATAGGAGTGTCACAGCATGTGGATGCATGACTATTGTTTGGCTGTGCAACTCTCTATGGTCAATTTCAGAAGTACGCAAATATCTTTTTATGTTACTCAGATCCTGTGTTTTTGACTTTGTGATCGTTTTACGCTTTGTTAAAACAAATTCTAATTTATGACCATTATGTTTGCTCTGTAAAAGAATTACATATCTGAGTGATGATGTCATGCCTTTTCAGAACAACATTGGAATCAGTTTACTTTTGGAACCATACTCTGTTAATTTTTTAACCTCCTGTTGAGATTTGTAATTATTTTTGTAGTCAGCAGCCTGGTATGATATAACCACATGAATAATCCTTCATCTATATGAGATTATGATTGCAGCCATTGAGTTACGCTGCTTGTTTCTGTCTGTTGTTTATCTCCTGAAGTCTGTGAGAAGATTTGTTATTTTTTATCGGCTTGGAAAAAGGTTGGTAACTGCTGATGTGCAAAAGGTTGCTTATTTTTATACTTTGCATTCGTTCATCAATGTTTGAACCAACAGGGCTTGAACTAAATTGTTCACTGAAAGGACGAAGATTGTACCATCATATCATTAGAATGGAACTGCTTTATGAGGATATACAAAAATATAGAACAACAATGTTATGGATTTTGAATTTTTTTTTAAATTCAGTGTGGGACATGGGCATTGCTGTTGGGATCAGTATTTATTGTCTGTCCCTAGTTGCCCATTAGAAGATGATGGTGAGCTGCCTTCATCAACTGCTAAAGCCCATTTTGTGTAGATAGATGCACAATACTGCTGGGGAGGCAGTTCCAGGATTTTGACCCAGTGACAGTGAACGAACAGTGATATATTTACAAGTTGGGATGGTGAGTGGATTGGAGGAGAACTTGCAGGTGGTAGCGTTTCCATGTATCTGCTGGCCTTGTCATTTCCAGACGGAAATGGTCATGTGTTATCTAAGGATGTTTTGGTTGAATGTCTGCACTGCATCTTGTAGCTAGTACTTACTACTACTACTGAGTATCAGTGGTGGAGTTACTGAATGTTTGTAAATATGGTGCCAATCAAACAAGATGCTTTGTCCAGACGGAAATGGTCATATGTTAGGAAGGTGTTACCTAAGGATTTTTTTGGGTGAATTTCTGCATGGCATCTTGTAGCTAGTACATACTACTGCTACTGAATAGCAGCGGTGAACTTACTGAATGTTTATAAATATGGTGCCAATCAAACAGGATGCTTTGTTCTGAATGGTGTGAAGTTTCTTGAGTATTGTTGACGCTTCACTCACTCAAGCAAGAAGGAAATATTCTACCACGCTCTGACTTGTGCCTTGTAGATGGTAGACAGGTTTTGGAGAGTCGGGAGGTGAGTTACTTGCTGCAGTATTCCTAGCCTTTCACATGCTTTTGTAGCCAATGTTTATATGGTGAATTCAGTTCAGTTTCTGGTCAATTGTAGCCCCTGGGATGTTGATAATGGGGGATTCAGTGATGGTCTCACCATCGAATAGATTGTCTTTAATATTGGAGATAGTCATTGCTTGGCATTTGCATGGCAGGCATGTTACTTACTACTTGTCATCCCAAGCCTAGATATTGTCCAGATCTTGCATTTGTACATAGACTGTTTCAGTATGTGAGGAGTCACGAATGATGCTAAACACTCTGCAGTCATCAGCAAAACATTCCACTTCTGACCTTACAGAGGAGGGAGGGTCATTGATGAAGCAGCTCAAGATGTTTGGGCCTAGTACACCATTATGAGGAACTCCTACTGAGATGACCGACCTCCAGCAACCACAACCATCTTCCAATATGCCAGGTACGACTACAGCCGGTAGAGAGTTTGCCCCCGATACCCAAAGATTTTTGTTGGGGCCCCTTGATGACACACTTGATCAAAAGCGGCCATGCTGTCAAAGGCTGCCACTCTCACCTCACTTCTGGAATTCAGCTCTTTTGTCCATGTTTGAACCAAGACTGTAATGAGGTCAGGAGCTGAGTGGCCCTGGCGGAACCCAAACTGGGCGTCACTGAGCAGGTTATTTCTGACTGGTTTCTGTTTGATAGCACTGTTGAAGACACCTTCCGTCACCGTACTAATGATAGAGAATAGACTGGAGGGGTAGAAGTTGTCCAGGTTGGATTTGTCCTGCTTTTTAAGTACAGGACATACATGGACAATTTTCCACATTGTTGGATAAATACTGGTGTAGCTCAGCTGGAACAGCTTGGCTAGGGGACTGGCAAGTTCTGAAGCATGTGACTTCAGCACTATTTTGAAGGATTTGATCTGAAGGGAATGGAAAAATTACAAAAGTTCTTCTTCCTCAACACGGTACAGTAGCATTGAGACAATGTCACTCGACTAACCATCCTAAAGCCTGGATTAATTACTCACAATGACAATTGGGAAATTTTAAATGATGTGATTAAATAAATCTGGAAGAAAGATCATAATAACGGGAAGCATGAAACTGCCAGATTGTTGTAAATGACCCATAGGTTCAGCAATATCCTTTAGTGAAAAAAATCTATCATCCTTGACCATTCTGGCCCATGTGTGACTCCAAACCCACAGCAATATGATTGCCTATTAAGTCCCCTTTGAAATGACTTAGCAAGGTACTCAGTTGTATTTTTGGGGGAAAATAAATGCTGGAATTTGCCTGGCTTCTATTCCCTGAATCATGTTACTCTTTCTGGAATATATCATGATGCCTTAGAATTGGACAGGAATAGAGAGTGACCAGGATGGAAGGGCAGGAACACAAAGCTTTAGGTTAATACATTGATAATGGGAAACTTGGCTGTGATTCAGGAGGAACACTTGAATGCCCTGAAGGACAAGTGATATAAGCCTGGACGTTTTTACTGAGATTAAATGGACCAGAGTTTGAAATCAATAGGTTCTGGTAATTCTTTAGAAAGAGAGAGTACAGTCAGCACAGATAAAAAGTGAACAGTATAGGAAAGATTTCCGATGTGTTCTTGGCTTAAGAAGAAAACAAGAAGTGTCCTGACCTGAAACGCCAACTTGCCTGCTGTTCTGATGATGCCTGGCCTGCTGTGTTCCTGTGTTATCTCTGACTCCAGCATTGGCAGTTCTTGAGGCACTGAGGAGAAATTTTGTTTGCTAGGTGAAAGAAAGATCACAATGCACACAATAGCTCGTCTTATAGGTTATTGACTGCATGATACAAAAAGGATCAGCGAATATCATGAATACATTAATTTTATCAGTGTCCATGACTGACAGAATCTGAAAAGTTGAATTTACAACTGGATAAAATTGGCAGTGAGTTGAGATGGACACAAATTAAATGAATGCTGATTTGAAATTCACCTTCAATGATTAAATACTTAGAAAGGATGTGAAACAAATAGTGTATATAAAATGGGGGAAAAGAACCAAACATCCTGTGAAATTCGACAACAGTCAGAAAATGCTGGAAACACACAACAGGTCCATCCACAGTTAATAAGAGAAAAGACAAGTTTGTAGCATAGGTCCTGTACTGTATTATAACTGCAGACAGGAAAGAAAGAGCAGCAACAGGAAAGAACGAGCCCTCCAGACTAGCACTGCAAAGAGTTAGCTAATGTGCTCAGTCATCAAAATACACCTTTTTAAAGCTGGATAGTGGTTTAAAACAAAACTTGGTATGTGAAGTTTGCCTGAGTTTTTGAATGTTTTAGGCATCTTGGGGAAAAAAAATAACAAAATGGACTACTTTGAGCTGGATAGTGTTGTCTTCTCGAGTGCTGTTGGAGCTGCAGCCATTCAGACAAATGTGGATTATTCCATCACATTCCTGATTTGTAGATTGTGGACAGGCTTCGGGAAGTCAGGAGGTTGAGTTACTTGCTGCACAGTTCCCAGCCTCTGACTTGCTGTTGTAGCCACAGCATTTATAGGGCTGATCCTGTTCAGTTTCTGATCAATAGTAACCCCCATGACGTTGATAGTGGCGTAAATAAAGCCCTTAAATATCAACGGACAATGGTTAGATTCTGTCTTGTTAAAGACAGATGTTGCTTTGTATATGAATATAAGAGCATAACATCAGAACGAGGAGCAGGAGTAAGCCGCTCAGCCATTTGATATGATCATAGCCGATAACATCTCAGCCTCAACTCCCCTTCTCTGACTGCTTTCCACAACCCTTCAACCCGTCACTAATTTGAATTTGTATGGTATGGATATCTACTTCCACTTATCAGCCCAAGCCTGGATGTTGTCTAGGTCTTGCCACATATAGACATGGTCTGCTTCACCACTGTCACTGTATCATCACTTAAACTGGGGCAGAAAAAGATTTGTTTTTCAACATGACATGACCAATAAAGGCCCAATTCAACAGACTGAGTCCACAATCTATTTGTTAAAAAAATTACTGATTTGAATTTGTGAGTAAAACTTCATCCATTTTGGACTGGCTAAATTGCAGCTGATTAATCCCTTTGTAGCTGTGGCAGAGCTCATTTCTAGCCTTAAATATGGTAATTATGATTAACTGACTTCAGGGATTTGGATTTGAAGTTGCTTGCTTTGCTGTGAAGTTTGATGATCTTTGTTACTTGTAGATAGTGTCATTTAGATTCCACACTTCTTGGTTTGGTTAATGCCCGTGGATAATCACAATCTCTTTTGGCATAGATCAATAAGGCAAAATCTTCTGAGATTCTGGTTAGCATGGGTTTGGGTGAGAAAGTTGAGAGAATCATGTGGGGTGAGTAGTGAAGAGCATCCCACCCGCGAGATCAAAAAGTCGCACTTTCCAACCAATTGTTGAATGTATGACATGATTCTCGCCAGTGAGCAGTGAGATGTCTGTTTACCTATTTTATCAATCATTACCATCCTCACTATTCCACTACCTTGCCTCATTGATGTGCAGTTTCCCATTCTCCCACTCACCAGGTAGAAACTAGATGGAAACAGTTCCCAATGTAAAACTCAGTATGGTAGCCTGTCAACTCCAGCTCACTGTGTAACCTGGACCCCCATCAGTTTCCAGCATATCAGGGTATGTTCCATGGGTAGTGTTCACACACACCACCCCAAATCATTTAGCTGTACCTGCAGGTCGCTACTTGCAAATTGTCATGCTGTCTGTTACTGTCTGCCCTACAAACCAGGAGCAAATAAAACACCCCACACAGGGCAGATGAAACAAACTATGCACAGGGCAACTAAAACGCACCATGTTGGGCAGTTGTGAACTGCGACTGGTTGACCTGGTGCATGGTTGACCTTTTAAAGATGGCGCTACAGCAGCAATCTTGGGAGGGCCCCGCAGTGCCCAGCACCACCTCTGCAGTGGTAGAGAGAATACAAATGCGCAGGATGCCGTCGAGCATGGTGCAGAGTGAGGCGGTTTTGGGAATTTAGTATGAGAAATCTTGCTTGGGCTTGAGGAGGGAAATCCTCCATGTAGCTCATCAAAAATGACAGCAAATTTCTGGTGAGGTTCAGTCCATATTTCTGCCTTGTCTAAGTTTCCAGTCATCTCCACTTTAAGAAGCTACTGCAGGCCATCTCTGAACAAGGAATTTTAAAAAAAATCAAGTTATCACATTCAATTGAATGTGAAAAGATTTATTATAAAGTTGCAGCTGGATGCATAAAAGAGCTAAGATCATCTGTGCCAGCTGATACAGCAATGTTATTGTCTGACATATGGTTGTGTCAACTTTTAATGAATCAGCTGTAAAGCCACTATGTTCATAAATTGTTCAGCATGCATTTTACAATGCTGCAAATTATACAGGGATTATTAAAACTGGATCCTCAACTTAACGATCAGGTTGACATTTGCTGAAGTATTTTTATTTTAGTGTGCATCTTTATGAGCTTCATCTGCACGAGTGAAATAGAAGATTTTTTTGTTTGTGCTTTTCACTTTCAAACACCATCAGGATTAACACAAAGGTAAAGATGCACACGCCTATGTGAGATTTTAAAGAAAATTGCAATATTGACTGACAGACTGTCCCAAATTCATATATTTCCATGGTCTCAAGTGATGGCATAACATCATAATTCTGCTGGATGCATTTGTCACATATGATCACAAAACTTTACAGATAAGCAGGAGGTATTCGATATATGCCTGTGTTTTTTTCACTAAAATGAAAAGATTCCATCATATTTGAGTCAATAGTTGTTGTAAGAATAGAAAGATTTAGGTAAATTAGCACAATGTATTCTCCAGCTGTATATTTGAAGACTTTAAAAGGCAGAAATTTACTACATTCCATTACTACCAAATACCCCTGCTTGCTGTGTAAAATTGTGGCAACTCAACAGTTTTTGTTTAGCATCAGTTTTTATACTCTTTAAGGGAGTATCTCATTGCAATGAATGTTTTAAAGACCAGATTGGTCATTTTCTGCTCCACAAACCAGACATATGCCTTTTTGATTGAAATATGCAGTGTAAGCTCCAACGAGAATCAAAGAACAATAAAAAAAACTTTGAAATGGTGGGACATGAAGCATTCGTATGTTAGGAGAAAAAGAAATTCAATGTGATTATTGACAACTTCTATTTCCCATCATTATGAAGTCTGACAAATCTCATTAATTGTTAATCGGCATCTAAAAAGCATTTCATTAAAATTTGAAGTAAACTATTCTAACCTTACACAATGTAATGTTTGCTTCTTTGGGCACCTCAGCACCAGTAAGAAATTATTTCATTGAGGAAGATTCAGATTGGGATAATATGTGTCTGTATGGGGGATAGTTTTATATCTAGAAAGTAAGTTTGTGAAGGACAGAACTGGAAGCTACCTTTGCACAACTTGATAAGCAATTTTTTTACAGAGTTTATCATTATAACCATGCACCTCCTAAGATGAGAACTACAGTTTCAATCTGTATTGATTTATATCTGCTTTGAAGAACATGTAAACAATTCATTTATATAACGGTGTTAATTAAATTCCCACCTCCTCCATAAAGTGGAAACAAAATTAACATATACTCAATAAGAGGATTGGAAAACTGCCAATATAACACCTTTATTCCAAAAGGGTGGGGATGGGTTACTATAGACCAGTTAGTTTAACCTCTACTACTGCGAAAATTGTTAGTGTCTGTATTTAGGATGTAATTTGAACATTTAGAAACCCATAACATAATCAAGCAGAATCAGCATGGCTTCATGAAGAGGAAGTCAGGCCTGTCAAATTCATTACAGTTCTTTGAGGGGGTTATAAGCAGAGTAGATAAAGGCAAACCTTAGCTGTCCTGTATTTAGGTTCCAAACACATTTGATGAGGTACCACAGATTGGCTATTTAATAAACTGAGAGTCCATTGTTTTGGGGGTGTGTACTAGCATGAATCAAGGATTAGCTAGAAATAGAAGACAGAGAATTGTGATAAAAGGGACATTTTCGGGAAGGCAATCTGCAACTAGTGGAGTGCCACGGGAATCTTTGCTGGGGCCATAAATGTTTACTATATTATATATAGTTCTTTTGGTTTTTACATGTATACATATGTGTGTGTACATACACATATATAATAAGTATAGTAATGACTGGTTACGACCTGGAGACAGACAGCTGAACCAAATCAGCCTTTCTCCCTCTGTATTCACAACACATATTCAAAGACCCTCAAAACTGAGCCCAATTATTCCTAATCAACGTCTTGAACAACCAATCCCAGACACAGGTATGAATCAAAATAAAAGACTTCACAATTTATTAACAATATAGTGACTTGAACAGAGTAAAATTAAACAACTAAATAATCTAACATAAAACAAAAAATTGTGGATGCTAGAAATCTGAACTGAAATAGAAATTGCTACAGAAACTCAACATGTGTAGAGAGGAAGCAAAGTTAGCAATTTGAGTCCATTGACCTTTTTTCAGAGCTGATGGTAGCTAGGAAAGGGTAACGTATCCCATATATATATATGCAGAAGACAGGGACTAAAGGAGTAAACAATAGGTGGAGATGGAGCACAGAGCTAAAGAAAGTCTTTTAGGCAGGGAGAGAGGTAGGTAATCGTAAACCAGGGAGAAAGAAGAGCTGATAACAGGAACCATAGGGAAAAGATGTTTAGGAAGTCAAATTATTGAACTTGATAATGAATTCTGAACGTTACAGAGTCCCGAAGCAGAAAATGAGATTCTGTTCTTCCAGTTTGTGTTGAGGCTTACATGAGAACTGCAAAAAGCCTGAGACAGAGATGTCGGCCAGGGAGCACGACGGTGTGTTGAAGTGTAGGCAGCTGGAAGCTCAGGGTCTTTTTTACAAATAGAACATAGGTGTTCTGCAAAGTGGTCACCCTGTTTGATTTGCCTTCACAGTGCAGAGGGGTTTAAACAGTGAGCAGCGAATACAGTGGACTGGAGTGAGTGAAGTGCAGGTAAATTACTACTTCACCTGGAAGGCATGTTTGGGACCTTGGATGATGAGGAAAATGGGAGTGAATGGGCAGGTTTTACACCTTCTGCATGGGAGGGTGCCGTGGGGATAAGGGGAAGTGATGGGAGTGGAGGAGGAGTGGACCAAGGTGTCCCAGTGAAAATGGCCTGTGGTGAAGGCTGGCAGAGAGGGGAGGGGAATGTATCTCTGGTGATGGCGTCCCATTGTATAGGCTGAAAGAGTGGCCTATGATCCTTTGGATGAGACGCAAGGTGAGGGCCATGGGTCACTATCAATGTTGTGGGAGGAAAGAGAAAGTGTGAGGGCAGAAGTACAGGTTGGATACAGCTGAGGGCCCTCCCAACCATAGTCACAGGGAATTGTTGGTGGGAAGAAAATGTTGGACGTTTCTGCGGCTGCCTGCAGAAAGTGACATCATCAGAACAGATAAGACAGACTCAGAGAAACTGAGAGAATGGGGAATGGAGTTTTTGCAGGAATCATGGTGTCAAGAAGTATAGTCAAGGTAACTGTGGGAACAACTAACTAGTCTATGCTATAAACCCAAAAACTGTTCACACAAAATACAGATGGACCAACAAACACAGCAGGGAGAAATAAAAGGAAAGAACAAAACTGCTTTTCACAGTATAGTGTACCACAAGCATAAATGATGATTTCTTTGTTGATTTTTGAAGATGTCAATCAGGGGCACATTTACAGTTCACTGAGATAAAAGCAGTAATGCTTATAACTTAGAGATAGTAGGAATTGCAGATGCTGGAGAATCTGATATAACAAGATGTAGAGCGGGATGAACACAGCAGGCCAAGCAGCATCAGAGGAGCAGGAAGGCTGACATTTCGGGCCTAGACCTTTCTTCAGAAAAAGGGTCTGAAGAAGGGTCTAGGCCCAAAACATCAGCCTTCCTGCTCCTCTGATGCTGCTTGGCCTGCTGTGTTCATCCAGCTCTAAACTTGTTATCTCATCCTTATAACTTAGTTTTCTATTTTCTGAGCTTCCAAGAGCTGCTGATGACTACATGGGGAGCTTTCAAATCTTGATGCTGCAGCATCAAGAGCCACACTCATTTTTACAGAAAATGCAGTCCAAAACCCCGTTCAAATTCTAGTCCCTCCTTGACAGACAGATGGTCTCCTCCACAAGATCCCAGCTACCATTCAAAATCTGCCATGTGATTGCTCATAAGTTTTTTTTCCCAGATTTGCTAGATCCAATTCCCTAGTACTGACCTTGCCAATAGCCAATTTCTGCTATCTGTTTAAACATCATGCTCTTCTCCAGCGACAAAGCATCTGTAGAACATCGATCAAGAAGGAAAACGCAACTAACTTCCAGGCCTGGGCCCCACAAATGAACAACATCTTGTTTGGTCTGCTTTTCTTTTAATGCAAGCATTATCCACAGCCCAAGGGTTGTCTTTAGGTCAAATTCTGAACTCACAGCTCCAAATCAAAACTGATAAAAGAATAAAACAAAAATAATGAAAAACCTATGAAAGCTAATACAGACTCAGATGACAAAGTGAATCTACTGTAACCAATTGTGGATGACACAAAAATAGGTGGGAAAGCAAATGGTGAGATTGGCACAGTCTGCAGAGAAATACAGAAAATTTATTAAGAGGCTGAAATTGTGGCAGACAGAACATGATGTGATAAAATGTGAAGTGATGAATTTTGCAGGAATAATAGATGAGCTGAATATTACTTAAATAAATAAAGACTGCAGAAGCTGCAGCACAGGTGAATTTGGGGTCCTACTGCAGTACAGAGAAGATTCATTAGTTTGACTCCAAGTATAGAGGGTTTTTACCATGGCAGGAAGTTCAGTAGTTTGGGCTTGTGCTGATTGGAGTTTAGAGTAGACCTCATTCAAACACAGAAGATTCTTACAGGAGAGATAGTAGGAACTGCAGATGCTGGAGAATCTGAGATAACAAGGTGTAGAGCTGGATGAATAAAGCAGGCCAAGCAACATCCTGCTCCTCTGATGCTGCTTGGCCTGCTGTGTTCATCCAGCTCTACACCTTGTTATCTCAGATTCTTACGGGACTTGCCCAAGTGGATGCAGCAATGTTGTTTTCTCTTGTAGGAAAGTCTAGGACCAGAGGGCATAATCACAGAGTAAGGACTCACCAACTCAAGACGGAGTTGAGATTTTATTTTCTTTTAGAGGGCAGTGAACCTGAGGATTTTTTTTAATTGGAGAGGGCTGTGGATGTTGAGTCATTAAGTATATTCAAGGTTGAGATAAACAGATGTTTGAATCTGGAAGGGAATCAAGAATTAAGTGGTAAAGGCAGTAAAGTGAAGTTAAGGATTATCAATTCAGCCCTGATCTCATTGAATGGGCTGAATAGTCTACTTCTTCTACATCTAATGGACTTATGGTCTTCTATTAGTGACAGTTGGTCATTCTTTCTGTGGGCCAAAATTGACTTGAAGAAATGAATATTTCTTTCAAATTGTATGTATTGTAATTCTTTAAATGCTAGCAATTATTTGTCTACCAGCACATCTGTTAAAATAGTTTACCAATTTTCTTAGCTAACATCCCTCATGCCCATATGGATTGCTTTGATAAGACTTAAGATCTACTCTGGACTTAAATAAATCAAGTTGAAATTCAATGTAAAATTCTAACATATTATAATTGTTCTTGCCTTGAGGTCTTTTTACTACAATGTTATTAAGTTACGTTACAGTCCAAGCTGAAGGACAACTGAGATCCAAGAATGAAAACTGGCTTGATAGACCATAAGTTTTACATTTGTAATTTGGTTACTTTGATGGTAAGTCCCTGGACAAGAGGCTATCAATGTACTTTCAATAAAGCAACATCAAGGTTTAATGAGCACACAAAAAAACAAACATTGCATATATAAAAACTAGCTGAAATTGTTTTAGCATATACAACAACTATAAAGATCGAACCCTGTATACCATCAACAGTAATCTTACAGACTTCAATGAAAATCACCCTGTTTCAACTTTAAAGCTCTTTGTTCAGTTGTCACAACTGCCCTTGGTTTCATTTCAACATGATTTGGCACTCACTGTATGTTGGCTTCTTCAGACATTGTCACTTTGTGACACCCTTAAGCGAACTGCTAATACAGCTCACCGATTTTATAACATAGCCCTTTTAATCTTCTACAATCTTCTTTTTATGGAGTGTTTCAGAACTTCTTTCTCCTGCCCTGTGTATTCTGGAGGATGCTAAATGACACTGTTTCTGGAATGAGTCTTTTCTCTTTCTCAAGCAAACCCTGAAGGAAACCTTCACATTCACTGGGCTTTTGGATGGTTTTCTCTCCTCAAAGGGTTATTGCTTCTGTCTCTATCTCCCTGTATCATAGGGCCCTTGCTGCTAGACAATAGCCCAATTACTTTTCCTTTCTTCTCTTATTTTTGAAAACCCTGAAATATTTACCTCAAGGCTTTGTTAAAAACCATAAGTAAATGCATACAAACAAACTACAGACAACCTGGCACCACTCACAGAACTCAAAGTGAAACTACATTATTCTTCTTAACATACACAATATAGATATAGAAATACAAATCAAACTTTAAGCTATGCATAATTCTTCAGAACCAAAGTTTGCAATGATGATAATACAACATGAAACTTCATCACTTTAATCCTTTCTCCTTGAACAAGATAAGATTCTGTTCTTCAAAATACTTCCCCAAAAAATTACCTTATTCATGGGCAAATTCAAGGATTATGTGTCAAAAACAGAAATGGTTCTGAGGAAGGGTCATCGGACCTGAAACATTAACACTGATTTCCCTCCACAGATGCTGCTGCAGAACTGCTGAGCTTTTTCCAGCATTTTCAGTTTTTGTTGCTGATTTCCAGCATCTGCAGTTCTTTTCTATTCAAGGCTATGTATTAACCTTATTTCATGCACTGCTTATTTCCTGATTTAAACTTGGCCACACATTGCAACTACATTTGGATGACCTAGAAACAACCCACCAATATTCTATGCCTTTTGTGCTTTCTAAGTTCTATAAAACTGGTTCTACTTCTGGATTTTCTGAGCAATGATTCTTTTTCTCTATTATCTTCATTCCATCCTTTTTTTCAATCACAGCTACCACTTCTCCTTTTCATTTTGCTAATGTCTTCCGAGCATTTTTATGTCTTAAGTGTCTTATGCCTTAAGTGTTTTATATCTGATTTCAATCATTTTGCAAGCATGTCTCCACAATGTCAGTAAGATCAGAGCTATTTTATTTTTACTTGTGTTACTAATTACATTATTGTGATTGCTTCACACATTCAGACCTTTAGCCTTGACATATTTCCATTGTTTCTGATGTCAGTTTTGTCATGAATGCTCTGTTACTTTTTTGATTCTCACTGTTTCCTTCCTGACCCACTCTTTTCATTCTTACTTGATTCTCTCCTTCCTCTTTTCAATTTTATTAGTTTAAAATCCTGCCTATCCCATTAGTTATTTAGTTCACTACGACACAGATTGAGTTAAATGGAACTTTCTTCAAAGGAATAGCTCCCCCTTTCTACAGAAGCTGTGGCAGTAGCCCTTGAAGTAAAATTCCTCACTCCAACAACCTTCTAATCTGTTCATCTTTATGACAATTGGTGTGATTTATGTAATAATTCAGACATTATAACTTATGAGATTTGGCTTTTTAATTTCGACCATGAGTCCTCAGCAGAGCATGATTCCTGGTTCTTACTGATTTCATTGGTTCCAATGTGAGATATGACAACTGGATCATCCCTTTTACAGTGCATGTCTTCTCCAGCCGCAGAAACGATTCCTTTAAATCTGGCATCAGGTACAACTGACCTCTAAAACTCCTGACAATGGCTGCTAACAATGGTACCTATTTCCCTGAATATCCTGTCCCTTTCATTTCCCTAAATTGAATAGCCTTTTAAGAACATTTAAAAAAAGAGCAGGAATAGACCATAACCAGTTGAGTCTGCTTTACAATTTAGAATTAGAATCCTTACAGTGTGGAAACAGGTCCTGTGGCCCAGCAAGTCCACACTGAGCCTGAAAACATCCCACCCAGACCTCTATAACCCACCTAATCTACACATCCCTGAACACTATGGGCAGTTTAGCATGGCCAATCCACCTAACCTGCACATCTTTGGACTGTGGGAGGAAACCAGAGCACCCGGAGGAAACCCGCACAGACACGGGGAGAATGTGCAAACTCCACACAGTTGCCTGAGGCTGGAATTGAACCTGAGTACCTGTTGATGTGAGGCAGCTGTGCTAACCACTGAGCCACCGTGCTGCCCCCAATTTAGTTTGATTATGACTGATGGTTGACCTCTGGTTCACCTTCCTGCCTACTCCTTATATTCCTTGCTTCCTCGCGAGACCAAAGGTGTCTATCTCAGTCTTGAATATTGTAAATGACAGAGCATCCACAGCTCTGCTCTAAAGATTCACAGTTCTTTGAATGAACAAGCTTTTCTGCATCTCAGTCCTAAATGAAATCCCCTTATCCTGAGACTGAGAAGCAATGTTGTGAAGTCCAACCTATTAAGCTCCTTCAAAATCTTGTATGTTCCAAGGATGTCACCTCTTATTCTTCTAATCTTAGGATAGTGTAGACAGCACACCATTATGTAACAGATACTTGCCCATCTACCTTGCTATCCTTGATCTTTTCCACACAAAGTAATAAGTACCTCAGACCTAATAAAAGCCAAAAGAACTGCGGATGCTGTAAATCAGGAACAAAAGCAACATTGCTGGAAAAGCTCAGCAGGTCTGGCAGCTTCTGTGAGGGAAAAATACAGAGTTAAAGTTTCAGGTCCGGTGACCCTTCCTCAGAACTTTTCATACCTGTTAGTCAAAGCCAAGGGCTGGGACTCCATCATCAAATTTTGCAAGCTTATACATGTCTGATTTATAGTTCTGCACTCCTGAACTTGACCAATACCCAACAGTGAACTTGTAGAAAACCGAAGGGAACTGTATATATTTATTTGGATAATTGATTCCTAATTTGGGAAAGTAATAGCAAATTGATTTCCAGGCTTAGTGACAAAAGAAGGATACTGACCAGCTACTGAAGATAACAAAAATTAAAACAACACCTCCTTCCCTCTCCAACTTCTACTTATGCTAAATGCTCTAATGTAATACTATGATGATGAAGCATATAATTCTGCAATCATTATGTGCTGCACACCACAATCTAAGTTGCTACTCTCTTACTGCATAGGAGCATTGTGGAAGGGACATGGATTTTCTTCACTGTCATCTTCAAAAATGCAGCTGTCCCTTGTTACTGCATTGCAGTGCCAGCTCAGAAGGGTAATCATGTGAGCTGAGCTGAAATTTCTCAGCAATTGTATGTGAGTTAGTTGACAGCATAGAAACATGCAGTTTGGTCTATCATGCCTCTATCTGTTTGTTTGAACAATAAAAACTAAACCTGTAGTTATTATTTCTTCCCATAGCTCTGTATCTCCCTCTGCTTCTGTATTTAAGTCATTATCTTCTTAAAATCTGCAACGTGCCTGCTCCAGTCCCTCTTGTAACAAAGCATTCTGCGTTCTCAGAAACTCCATGAAAGAAATTCTTGATGATCCTCATCCATACTCAGCAAAGGAATAGGATCAATCAACCTAACAGACTTTCCTCATGCCATAATTCTGATTTAAAAACCTTGATTGAAATATATTGTTTATTCAACACATTTAAAAAAAAAGGATTTTGTTTCTGCAGTCTGAAAGGATTCGAATGTTTCACAGAAATGGGTTACTGAATGGTGGGTCTGTATTATTTCATGGCATCTGTGCAACCTCAGGGTCAAATGAAATAGATTTAAAAGATTTGAGGACCACAGTACTTTCAATTTTAAATACTGGCTCTGATAAGAGTAGGGGTTGGGACATCAAGTTAATAAAGATGTTTCTCCTTGTAAACTGTGCCATTGACTTCATTACAGCCCAGCCACGATTTGACATGGAAGGAAATGTTGATGATTTCAGTCTTTTATTTTTCCTCAAAATAAGCTTCCAAATATATATTTATGACATCATTAGGACATCCTATTTCCACTTCTATTAACATGGCCCATTTCTGCCCTTATCTCATTTCCGCTGAAGCTAACTTCACTACGGTCATTCCCACCTGGGTAACTTTCCATACTGTACCCATTGTAGAGCTGAAGTTATCCAAAACTCTGCTGCTCATGTATCTCAGTAACTAACTCCAACCCTCCAAACTATCCAGACTTCTCCAGTTCAGGTCTCTTGGAGTGATTTTGAAGGGAAGCTGAAGGGAAAGCTTCCTTAAGTCTGGAATTCCTTTGATAAACCTTTCCACCTCTTTTTCTTCTTATAAGATACACTATAAAAGCTATCCCTTTAAACAAGCTTATGGTCATCTGTGCAAGTAACTCTTTAAGTGGCTAGGTACCCAGTTTTGTCTGATACTGTTTCTGTGTATGATTGTGCGATATTTTACTCTGTTAAATGTGCTGTATAAATTAAGATTTTTGTTGTGAGAATGCATCATCTTTTCATGTCTCAGTGTTGGCCTATTGATTAGCTGTTCAAGTCTGAAAGCAAAAATATATTTGAAGCCTTCATTTGTATTGACGTGAAAGCTCAGTGAACAGACGCACTGTATGATTGTGAACTGAGTCATACAGATCAGAAATAGTCCCAGCTCTGAATCCTTAAGCTAAGCTGCCTGCACTCGGGATGCGTGAGTGTAGGAACTCTTTCTAATACCAATGTGTGACGATGTTAACTCCACCCCTACCAAATTTCAGCCTTGTTAAATAATCCCAGTGAGGTAATCAAGTGTGTATTTTGTATGACAGTACCCTGCTTGTGTCCTTTTGTGGGCAGTATTCTGGTATGGCATGCTTAAATTTTAATGCAAATATACATTCAGAAATCCAAATCTCAGCTGCAAAGGTCAGTTGTGGGAAGATCCGAATCGGACTCCGTGTGCTTTATGCACACAGAAGATTGGGCAAGTGATGGAAGAGTTGTCCCTCTGTGAGATTACTCATCTTGGCCAGCAAAGCAGGATATGTGACACAGATCATTTGTCAAATTCCTGACCCGGAATGCAAGATGAGATTCAAGAAAGAGAACGCGTGAACATTCAAAATTGACAGGCAGGAAAAGAGCAGCTGGTTCATCCCACCTGCCCCTTGTCACGAAGGTTTGAGCATCGTGACTGAACATTTGCTTACATAACCACACCCAAGCAACGCACTACCTTCCCTCTCCCTGCACCTCAGTAACTGGGTGTGATACTAACATTTTAGACTAATGAGTACCATAATGCTGGTGCATTGCATGTACTTCCGTAAGTGAACTCAAGCTTTCGGAGATAATAAAGTGTGAAGCTGGATGAACACAGCAGGCCAAGCAGCATCTCAGGAGCACAAAAGCTGACGTTTCGGGCCAAGACCCTTCATCAGAGAGGGGGATGGGGAGAGGGTTCTGGAATAAATAGGGAGAGAGGGGGAGGCAGACCGAAGCTGGAGAGAAAAGAAGATAGGTGGAGAGGAGAGTATAGGCGGGGAGGTAGGGAGGGGATAGGTCAGTCCAGGGAAGACGGACAGGTGAAGGAGGTGGGATGAGGTTAGTAGGTAGGAAATGGAGGTGCTGCTTGAGGTGGGAGGAAGGGATGGGTGAGAGGAAGAACAGGCTAGGGAGGTGGAGACAGGCTGGACTGGTTTTGGGATGCAGTGGGTGGATGGGAAGAGCTGGGCTGGTTGTGTGGTGCAGTGGGGGGAGGGGACGAACTGGGCTGGTTTTGGGATGCGGTGGGGGAAGGGGAGATTTTGAAGCTGGTGAAGTCCACATTGAAATCATTGGGCTGCAGGGTTCCCAAGCGGAATATGAGTTGCTGTTCCAGCAACCTTCGGGTGGCATCATTGTGGCACTGCAGGAGGCCCATGATGGACATGTCATCTGAAGAATGGGAGGGGGAGTTAAAATGGTTCGCCACTGGGAGGTGCAGTTGTTTATTGCGAACCGAGCGGAGGTGTTCTGCAAAGCGGTCCACAAGCCTCCGCTTGGTTTCCCCAATGTAGAGGAAGCCACACCGGGTACAATGGATACAGTATACCACATTGGCAGATGTGCAAGTGAACCTCTGCTTAATATGGAAAGTCATCTTGGGGCCTGGGATGGGGGTGAGGGAGGAGGTGTGGGGGCAAGTGTAGCACCTTCCTGCAGTTGCAGGGGAAGGTGCCGGGTGTGGTGGGGTTGGAGGAGAGTGTGGAGTGAACAAGGGAGTCACGGAGAGAGTGGTCTCTCCGGAAGGCAGACAAGGGTCGGGATGGAAAAATGTCTTGGGTGGTGGGGTCGGATTGTAGATGGCGGAAGTGTCGGAGGATGATGCGTTGTATCCGGAGGTTGGTGGGGTGGTGTGTGAGAACGAGGGGGATCCTCTTTGGGCGGTTGTGGCGGGGGCGGGGTGTGAGTATGTGTTGCGGGAAATGCGGGAGACACAGTCAAGGGCATTCTCGACCACTGTGGGGGGAAAGTTGCAGTCCTTGAAGAACTTGGACATCTGGGATGTGCGGGAGTGGAATGCCTCATCCTGGGTGCAGATGCAGCGGAGGCAGAGGAATTGGAAATAGGGGATGGAATTTTTGCAGGAGGGTGGGTGGGAGGAGGTGTATTCTAGGTAGCTGTGGGAGTTGGTGTGCTTGAAATGGACATCAGTTTCCAGCTGGTTACCTGAGATGGAGACTGAGAGGTCCAGGAAGGTGAGGGATGTGCTGGAGATGGCCCAGGTGAACTTGAGGTTGGCGTGGAAGGTGTTGGTGAAGTGGATGAACTGTTCAAGCTCCTCTGGGGAGCAAGAGGCGGCGCCGATACAGTCATCAATGTACCGGAGGAAGAGGTGTGGTTTGGGGCCTGTGTAGGTATGGAAGAGGGACTGTTCCACATAACCTACAAAGAGGCAGGCGTAGCTTGGGCCCATGCGGGTGCCCATGGCCATCCCCTTTGTCTGTAGTCCCTGGAGTGACCTATCCCGTCCCTACCTCCCCACCTATACTCCCCTCTCCACCTATCTTCTTTTCTCTCCATCTTCGGTCCGCCTCCCCCTCTTTCCCTATTTATTCCAGAACCCTCTCCCCATCCCCCACTCTGATGAAGGATCTAGGCCCAAAACGTCAGCTTTTGTGCTCCTAAGATGCTGCTTGGCCTGCTGTATTCATCCAGCTTCACACTTTATTATCTTGGATTCTCCAGCATCTGCAGTTCCCATTATCTCTCAAGCTTTCGGAGCCTTGCGGAGAGGTGGCACCAGACACAACTTATAAGTAAAAGAACAAAGGGTCACACAACTGAGGAGGATGTATTATACAAACCTAAAATACTGCTAAATCTTTAATCAGTAAGAAGGTTTTATTTGATTAATATGTATATGTAAATCCCTGAATTCCTTTCAAGTCACCGCTCTGAGAGAACTAAAGGTTTTATCAGCGTAAACAAGAGCTTACAATTTAGGTCAGACAATGCATGTTCGATGTGAGACCTTGTTTAGAATCTGTTTGAGTCTTGGTTTAGAGTCAGTCTGGTTTTATTTCTAAAGTAGAATTTTATAAAACACCACATTGACTGACTTTCTATAAATTGTATGCTGTTTGAACAAAATAGAATGTATCTGCAAATACAAATTCACCTCATAAATTTACATGTGTGTGTGTCTGTGTGTGTGAGAGTGTGAGAGGGGTGGAGAGATTGAGTATGTGTGTGAGTGGACCTGTGTGTGTGTGAGAGGGGTAGCGTGTGTGTGTGTGTGTGTGTGTGTGTGTGTGTGTGTGTGTGGTGGGAGGAGGTGGGGGAGAGAGACCAAGAGAGAGTGTGTGTGTGTGTGTGAGAGAGAGTGAGAGAGTGTGTGTGTGTCTCACACACACGCTCAAAAACTCACACACTCTCTCAGACACACACACAGATAGTCTCTCTCTCTCTAACACACACACATGCAAACACACACACACACTCTGTCCCACAGACATACTCACCTGCTGTCCCCACCACACACACTCAATGACACACTCACCCACACCCACACGCTTTCACACACATACTCTCGCGCTCTTACGCACACACACACAGTCTCTCCCACACACAAATTCTCTCTCTCCCACCCACACACAGTCTACCTCCCACTCACACACACTCTCTCTCTTCCACATGCACAATCCCACACAAACACACACACTCTCTCCCACACACTCACTCTTTCTCTCACACACACTCTCTCTCACACGTACACACAATCTTTCTCTCACACTCACACTGTCTCTCTCTCACACACACTTGCGTGTGCGCACACACACACACACCTGTTTCTCTCCTGCACACACACATACACACACACACACACACATACTCTATCCCCACCACACACACACCCTCACTCACACATTGTCTCTCCCACACACACTCATAGACACACAGTCTCTCACCCTCCAACAGACACAGTCCCATATACACACACACACACACACACACACACACACACACACACACACACACTCCCTTCTCCTACATGCTCACACACACACTCTCCCTCACACAGCCACACACTCTCTCTGCCACACACATACTCACACACACTTCACCACACACTCACCCTCTCCCAAACACACACACACACACACACACACTCTCTCTCATACAGTCACAATGTCTCTCTCTCTCTCCCACATACACCCTCACACACTCCCCCTCTCCTCGCCAAGCCCCCCACACACTCTCTCACACGCACTCTCTCACACACACACTGTCACACATGCACATTTACTCTCTCTCTCTCTCACACTCACAGACACACCCTGTCTCCCCAACCCCCCAAACATACATACACACGCACACACACACACACACACTCCCGCACGCACACTCTCTCTCACACACACAGTCTGCCCCACACATTTATGCACACACATACACACACTTTCTCTACCACACAGACTATCTCTCTCACACATTCTGTCTCTCACATTTGCACACACTGTCTCCCACACACAGTCCCTCACAGACACACTCTCAAACAGACACTACTCTCACACAGACACACACACTCCCCCAGAGACACACTCTCCCACACACATATGTATATACATACAGACACACACACACTCTATCTCTCCCACACACAGACACACACAGATACACACACACACAGACATGCACAATCCTACACAAACACACATACACTCTCTCTCTCCCACACAGACCCTCTCTCTCCCACACATAATCACAGACACACACTCTCTCCATTACACACACCATCTCTCGCCACACACATCCTCTCACGCATGCACTCACACACACAGAAACACATACACAGTCTCTCACACATTGGCTCTCTCTTACACAAACATTCCCTCTCCCACAAAAATGCACATATGCACTCATGCAGAATCTCTCTCTCTCTCTGTCATAGACACTCTCTCTATCACACACACACAGTCCCACGTAGACACACACATTCCCTTCTCCCACATGCTCACACACACTCTATCCTGTGCCACACCCCCTCTCTCCCACACACACAGTCTTTCCCCCCGCCCATGCACACACTCTCTCTCGCACACAAACATCTGTCTCTCTCCTGCACACACACACCCTCATATATACCACACCGTCTCTCCCCTCTTACACAGTCACAGACACACACTTTCTCCACACATACCCCCCTCTTCCCTACTCCTCTCCACACACACATTCTCTCACACATACACACTGTATCTCTCTTACACACACACAAACACATATACACACTCTCACATACAATTTTTCTCTGCCACACTCACTCTCACACTCACCTACACACTCACTCTCTTTCCCACACACACCATTTCTTCCCAATCCACACACATACCCTCACACACAGTCTCCCCCACTTCACACATACTCTCCCTGACATACACACTCTCACACACACACTCCATCTCAGAAACACATGCATACACACACACGTACACATTCTGTCTCTTTCGCGCACACATGCAAACACACTAATAGACCCTCTCTAACCCCCCCACACACTCACAGATACATTCTCTCTCCTCTGTACACACATGTATTCACTCCGTTGCACAATCTCTCATTCATACACATGCACACCCACAAATCTCTCTCTTTCTCACACACACACGCACTCTGACACTCACCATTTTTCATATACACACACACTCCCTCTCTGACACGCTCACATAGACACACACTCTCTCGCTGCAACATGCACACTTTCACACACACACACAGACATACAATCTCTCACTCACGCACACATAAACACACACACTCACTCTCTCTCCCACACTCACATGCACACACTCTGTCTCCCACATTAAAACACAAGCACTCCAACAGACACAGTCCCATATACATACACACACATACACACAACTCCCACATGCACACTCCCACACACTCTCACATACATACTTCCACACAAAGACACACGCTCTCTCTCACACGCACACACTACAAACACACACACACATCTACACACACTCACTCCCACACACACACACCTGTTTCTCTCCTGCACACACACATACATACACACTCACACACATACTCTATCCCCACCACACACACACCCTCACTCACACATTGTCTCTCCCACACACACTCATAGACACACACTCTCTCCCACACACACACTCTCTCCAAAACACACAGTTACCATCTTTCCCAAACACACAGACCCTCTGTCCCCACCAGACACACCCTCTCACACACCCCCTCTCTCACCCACACACCATCACTCTGCCAACCCCCACCCACAGACATTAAATCTCACACACACACTCCCACACATGCAAACTTTCTCTCTCATGCACACACACACACACACACACACACACACACACAGAGTCTCCTACACACTCACATCGACACTCTCTCTGCCATACTCACACACACACACACACTCTCCCTCCCACACACACAGTACACTCCCGTAAAAACAGACACACACATGCACATACTCACTCCCACATACACACATCTGTCTCTCTCCCACACAAACACTCCCTCTCTCCCCACCACATACATACCCTGACACATACACACCTCCTCTGTCCCCACCACACACTCTCTCCCATACACACACATTCTCTCTCCCACATACACTCACACACACATACACACTCACACACACTTACACACATACACACACTCCCACACAAACACACACTCTCTCACACACATTCTCACAGACATCTGTCTCTCTCCCACACACATACATACACACACATGCACACACACACATGCAGACTCGCTCTCCTTCTCTCTCTCATACATACAGTCTCTCGATCTCTCTCTCTCACGCACACACACACACTCCCTTCTCCTACATGCTCACACACACACTCTCCCTCACACAGCCACACACTCTCTCTGCCACACACATACTCACACACACTTCACCACACAAACAGTCTCTCCCACACACACGCACTCTGTCCCACACACATGCGCGCGCACACACATACACACACACACACACACACACACACACACACACACACACAAATACTCCCACACTCTCACAAACACACACTCTCTCTCTCACACACACACACACTCTCTTTCAAACACACGCTCTGTCCCACGCACACTGTCTCTCCCCCATACACACACACACTCTCACACATGCACATTATCTCTTTCTCATACACACACCCACAAACACATACTCAGTCTCCCACACATGCACGCTCTCTTCCACACACGCGTACTGTCTCTCATGCACTTGCACACACTGTCTCTCTCTCTCCCCGACACACACATGCACACACATTCTCTCTCCCACAAACGCACACCCTTCCACACACAAATATACATACAAACATACACATACACACACACTCCCCAACACACTCAGACAACAGTCTCTCTCCTGCACATACACACCCTCTCTCCCCACACACACTCCCTCCCACACACACAGTCACACACATGCACGCACTTTCTACCACACACACACACTCTCTCCCCCACAAACACACACACTCCCTCTCCTACACGCTTACAAAGACAGTCTCTCTCTGCCACACACACTCTCTCACACACGTGCACAGTCCCACACAAAAACACACACTCTCTCACACATACACACACATACATACAAACACACACACACACTCACTCCCACATGCACACGTACACACACACATCTGTCTCTCTCTTGCACACACGCACACTTTCTCCCCACCACACACATACCCTCACAGTCTCTGTCCCCCCACCCCACAGACACACATGCACACATGCACACTCTCTCCTCCAACCCCCACACACAGACATTCTCTCTTACACACACACTCTCACACATGCACACACACTCCCTCTCTCCCCACCACACACACACCCCCTGTCTTCCCCCCACACACACTCACAGGCACACACTCCTACCCACACACATTCTCTCTCCCCCATCCACCCCCCCCCCACACACATTCTCTCTCCCACACACACTCACATACACAAACACACACACTCTCTCTCACACACATACATTCAAACACACACACACATGCACACACTCACAGACATCTGTCTCTCTCCCACACACATACACTCATGCAGACTCTCCCTCCCTCACTTTCATACATACAGTCTCTTGATCACACACACGCTCACACTCTATTTCAAAGACACACATATGTCTCCCTCACACAGCCACATTCTCTCTCTGCCACACACACACACACACACTTTCTCACAAACACACACTCTCTACCACACACACACTGTTGTCCACACACATACACACACATACACTTTCTCACACACTCTTATCTGACACACTCATCTTCCCACACACACGAACCCTCTCTATCCAACACACAGACATGCTCACACACACTCTCTTTCTCCCACACACATCATCTCCCCCCGACTCCACCCACACGCACTGTCCCTCACACACACTCTCATACAGTCTCCCACACACACACTCTCTATCTCACACACACGCATACATACACACACATTCTGTCTCTCTCGCACATGCGCATTTGCGCGCACACACACACACACGCATAGATCAATGGGGTGGATTTGTATTTGCTGATACATTGTATTTTGTTCAAAAAGCATACAATTTATAGGCAGTCAGTCAATGTGACATTTGATAAGTTCCTACTTTAGAAATAAAACCAATCTGACTCCAAATCAAAACACAAACAGATTCTAAACATGGCCTCACACGCACATGCATTGCCTGACCTAAAATGTCACCTCTTCTTCACACTGATAAACTTCAGTTCTCTCAGGACAGTGACTTGAAAGGAATTTGGGGATTTACATGTACGTATTAATCAATTAAAGCCTGCTAACTGATTAAAGATTTAACAGCGTCTTAGGTTTGTTTAACACATCCTCCTCAGTTGTGTAGCCCATTGATCTTTACTTATAAATTTTGTGTTTGATACTACCTCTCTCACTAACACCTGAAGCAGGAGTGAAAGCCTGTGTTTTCAAATAAACCTGGTGGACTATAACTTGATGACATGTGATTTCTGACCTTGTCCACCCCAGTGCAACACCAGCATCTGTGTATCATTCCTTAAGTGAGCTAGACATCGTTGTGAACTTTAAATAGATTATTGTTCTATTCCAAGTTAGACATCATTATTATATTCTAAAAATTGACTATCAATTATTTATTCAATGCATAAAATATGCAGTTAACAAACAGTGTTTTTTTCTTGCCTATTTTGAGTTTGATCTTATGAAGTAAATCAACTGTGCTACAAATGTTCTCTTTTGCTGAATGGATAATTGGATTTAATTACCAATTGCTGGGCCCATTAGTTTATTAATGAAATACTATGGCATTTTGAAATGTCAAGATGTTATTATTCATCTGATTTAATCTACCATGCAGCCTAAATTCTCTGAGAAAATGTTTATTGTTTAAATAATTAAAACCTGGAATATTAGTCATTTGAAGATTTCCTCAACACATATAAAGCATGCTTATCCCTAATTTCTCCTTTACATTCCCTGAGTTCAAAATGATTTCCAGGCAGTTGCATTCCAAATGTTATCCAAACTAATAAGGAATTTATCAGGAATGTGATTTTAATGAAAATTAGTTGATATTCTGAAAAATTGAAATTTTTGATGAGAGAATTCATGTGTTTGCCTTACTGGGCAAAAACTGCGACATAGCTCACCAAATCAGACAGGTAATTTCGGTGATTCTAGGTAAGCAGAAATTTGTTATTCTTCCCATTTATCATACTCTATTCACAGATCATGATACAGTCTCCTCTACATTATGGCCATTGGTTTGCTTGAAGTCGTTTGTCACTTTATCTTTCTGCTTCACTCCCACTTTGACATCTCTTTCCTTGGCCTCCTACTCCATTCTAATGAAGGCTCAATGGAAAGTTAAGGAACAGCACCTCACTTGTCAACCAGACACTTTACAGCTTCCCAGATTCAATATTGAATCCAACAATTTCAGATGATAACCTTTGTCCCTACTTTTTGGGAATATAGTAGCTGTGAACAATAATACTTTTTCATGTTTGCACCTCCTTTGTAGACATATTAGTTTCTTTACCTGACCAATTGTCATCTGCTTCTGCCTTGCACGATCACCCTTTTTGTGATTTTATCTCTCATGCCTTTGATTCTATCAGAAAATTTCCATTTTGTTCTTTCCCTCCCTACCGCCCCAGTTCATGCAAGCAATTACAACTGTCAAGTATTCCCAACCTTAACTCTGTCTTTCTGTCCTAAATGCAGCCAGAAATGTTGAATTTTATTTCTGTTTTTATTTCAAACGTCCATCATCTGTCATACTTGTTTTCGCACAGGGTATTCCAGTGATGGGCAATCCCAAGAATCAAAATGAGGACTTAGTTGGCACTGAACATGAAACTGCTTGAGCAGTTGTCTGCTGACAATTTTCTTACACTCAGCATTTCAGAGTTTGCTTTGTAATCTTGTCTAAGCTGTGGTAAAGTCCATTGTAGTCACAAGCCGTAAACTGGAAGCATTTCACAATTAAATTGACATTTTTAAGAACTGTTTATTTAGTTAATTAATGTTCTTGTTCATTCTCAGCTACTACATTTGGAGACAAAGCATTGATACATGTTGCTATACCAGCACTTGCAATAAATACATCACAGTGCATCCTCTCCGATCAATAATCAGTTACATTAGCATTTAGTTGTTTTCAATAATGTTTCTTTCATTTTGTATCATCAAATTGAATGTGAATTCTCTAAAAAAATTCTTGGCTGTAACCCAGATAAATAATTGTTACATTCCTCGATGCCAAAATATGTATTTGGACAAAAATGGTTTAAAAATACTACTAACTGGAATAGTAATTTCTACCTAACATGGTGATATTGAAAAAAGGTCTATTTGCCCTGAATTGCCTCATTATGACAGAAGATGATATTGTAGTTGTAAGCTGTTTTCTTTAAAGATAGCTGTAGTATGTTTTCTACAATTAGCAACATATGGATATTAGCAAAAGTTATCTATAATGGTATATGATTGTTCAGATTTGCTAAAGATAGAACAAAAATCAAAATTAGGTCTTTCAAGCAAAGTCATTTTGGCAAATAAACTGCAACCAGTTAGCAAGTTGGTAATCTAATGTGCATTGTTGCCTTTCTATTGGAAAAGTCTAGTAATGGAAGCAGAAACAATGTTTTGCATTGTAAGAGCAATCCATTTGTGTTCTTTTGTCAATTACATAGCACTCACAGGCGTCAAGGCAGTCTAGACGACAGCCATTACTCTGTTTTTAATGCAGAAAAGACATTAATGCCCTGAAGAGCTTAAAAATCCTGAGTGGTCTTTGATCTGGATTGTTAAAATAAATTGGAATCACCAAAGGCAATGTAACATTTCTGAATAAACTAATCAAAATGGCAACTTGGAAGAAAGCAAAATAAGATTGATTACCCTGGTCAGTCACTGCAAATATTTACTAAAGGCTGCCAATGTATTTTTAACAAAAGAATGTAAATTTATTAAACACAAAAACTATATATAGAAGACAATGTGGAAAGACCTTATCACATACAACAAAAAGAAAGGCTGCTTTTTCCCAGTAATATCCTTGACGGACACAGAATCCCATGATGTATAAGCCCAATCTTTATTCTTTATTAATTAACTGAGGAGGTTGTAAATATTTCCTTTGAATTACTTGATGCATGTTAACCAGATGGTGATCTTACCCTTTACTGTCTTTGCTGAGATGCACAGAACTCTGATTTTTCCTCACGTAATTGTAGGGAAAACTTAGGTTTTATTTCCCTTCCTGTCTACTTGGACTATAAAATGGCTTAATATTTCTTTCCAGCTCTGATGTTCTGGAAACTGCCAAATCTACATTGTCCTTCCGCCGGTATGGATCTTTCATCTCTGAACTGGACCAGCTTGCGGTCTCTCATCATCTATCTCACTCGGTGATTTAAATATTCAATTTAATAAATTCTTCAGCATTAACGTATCCAGTAACTTATCTAGTCATTCATCCTAAGCCACATGATTTCTCGGAAATACTGTTTGTACCGACTGTTTAAAACAAAGGAGTTTCTGACCCTTAAAAAAACAACTGTAAACCAAAACTGGGCGAAATAGAGTAGAAGCTATTCCCATTCTGTACAAAGAATAAGACAGCATAGATTTAAGGAGATGTACAAACAAACCAAGAGTGATGTGAGAAAAAAACTTTCGCCCGTCAAGTGGTTAGAGTAATGAATGCACTATTTGGAAATGTGATGGCGGCAGGTGCAATGGAGGTATTCAAGAGGACATTGGATAACTATTTGTAGAGAACTATAGTACAGGGATATAAGGGAAAAGGCAGGAGGTTGGCACTGGTGCAGGTATGATGGTTGCATTACTTCCTTCTGCGCCGTGACAATTCTTTGATTCTGTGAACTCATCTACCTCTACTTTATAACTCCAGTTCCAGAACAATGGTAATATATTAGGAACCTTCATCACTGAGAGATTACTTTGCTGAGTTAACATCTGACAGTCCTGATTATGAGCCCAAGATAATCACAGAGACTATTATTCATTCTACTGAAGGAATCAAAAAGAGATTGTAGAGGCTTTGAAGACTTGAACAGCTCTTACTTTTGATAAAGGGTGCGGGCTTCTATTTTACTGTATCCATTCAAAGAAAGCAGTTTATAGCATCAACAGGTGGCAACTTACTCCACCAAAATGTATCCTTCAGAAATGTATTATTACTCACATTCTGAGGAACACCTTTGTAATATGATTAATTAGGGATGGTGATGGCCTAGTGATATTATCACGAAACTATTAATCCAAAAGTTCAACTAATGTCCTGTGGACCTCATTTCAAATCCCACCATGGCAGATGGTGGAATTTGAATTCAATAAAGGTAGCTAGAAACAAAAATCTAATGATGACCATGAAACTACGACTGATTGTCAGAAGAAAAAGATACCTGGCTCATTAATATCCTTCAAAGAAGGAAATCAATCATCCTCACCTGGTGTGGCCTACATGCGACTCCAGACACTCAATAATGTAGTTGACTCTCTGATATGGCCTAGCAAGCCACTTAGTTGTACCAATTGCTATCAAATCTCAACAAAGAAATGAAACCGGACGGGCCACCTGGCCTTGACTTAGGCACTGGAAACATCAACAGCAAAAACAGCCACATTGACACTGCAACATCCTATTTATTGTCTCACAGCCTAGTCAAGTGACACCCTGACATAGCCATACTCATGGAATCATGCCTGACAATGTCCCAGACACCACCAACACCATTCTTGTATATATTCTATCCCACCAGCAGGGCAGAGATGGTGGTACAGTGGTTTACAGTTGGGAGGAAGTTGCCCTGAAAGCCCTCAACATTGCCTCTGGACCTTATTAAATCTCACAGCATCAGTTTAAACATGGTAAAGGAAACTTCTTGCTGATTACCACACTCTGTCTTCACTCAGCTGATGAAAGAGCGGTCCTCCGTATTGATCAACACATGGAGGAAGCTCTGAGGGTGAAAAATGTACCATGGGTGAGGATGTGAGCAAAACTGGATTCAATGGGAACCAGGGGGCAAATTCTCCACAGGTTGGACTCATATTTGGCACATAGGAAGATGGTTGAGGTTGTTGACAGTCAGCCATCTCAGTTCCAGGACATTTGTACAGGAGTTCCTCAGGGTAGTGTCCTAGGCCCAACCATATTCAGCCCCTTCAGTAATGACCTTTCCTCCATGATAAGGTCAGAAATGGGGGTGTTTGTTGAGGATTGCACAATGTTCAGCACCATTAGCAACTTCTCACATACTGAAGCAGTCCATGTTCAAAAGCAACAAGATTGGGCTGAAAAGTGGCAAGTAACATTTGCGCCACACAAACTCCAGGCAATGACCATCTCCAATAAGAGGTAACCTGACCACTGCCCCTTGACCTTCAATGGTGTTGTCATCACTGAATTCCCCACTATCAACATCCTGAATGTTATCATCAACCAGAAATGAAGCAGGCCTACCACAAACACCATGGCTACAACAGCAGGTCAGAAGCTAGGAATACCGCAGCAAATAACTCACCTCCTGATTCCCCGAAATCTGTCCACCATCTAAGCCACAAGTCAGGAAGGTGATGGAAAGCTCTCTTCATGCCTGGATGTGTGCAGCTCCGACAAGACTGAAGAACCATCCAGGACAAAGGAGCCCACTTGATTGCCACCACATTCACAAGTCATGACTCCCTCCACCATCGACGCTCAGTAGTAGCAGTGTGTACTATCTACAAGTTGCACTGCTGACATCCTCCTAAGCACATTCCAACCCCACAGCCACTTCCATCTTGGACAAGGGCAGCAGACACTTGGGAAATACCATCATCTGCAAGTTCCCCTCCAAGCCACTCATCATCCTGACTTGGAAATATGGCACTGTTCATCCAATATTGCTGTATCACAATCCTGGAATTCTCTCCCTAAGGGGATTGTGGGTCAACCTACAGCACATGGATTGCAATGGCTTAAGAAGGCAGCTCACCACCACCTTCTCAAGGGCAACTAGGGGACAAGCAATAAATGCTGGCCAGCCAGCAATGCTGACATTCCTCGAGTAAATAAATAAATAAATTGAAAGGAGAGGAAATTAATCCAATTACAGAAAGCAGGTTGTGATATCCTTATCCAGATACTGCAGTCCATTATCCGTACCTTGAGTATTTTGGCCATCTCACTTGAAAACATGCACAATACATGAAATATGAGGAGTAAATCTATAGTCTGGATGCACAACAGTCCACTTTGTCAGTGTTAATGTCACTCCATCTCTTCACCATGCATTGCCAGTAGTATTTCATCCCATTATCAAGTCTGTGCTTGTTTTGAATTAAATGATAATCCTGTCTTTAAGTGACTTGTTCACAATGGCTTAATTTCACACCAACATTTAGGCCATTATTGCATTAAAGAGATCTCCACAACTCTGTCCCATTCCTCAGAAGCAGAGACACTGTAATTGTCATTAATGATTCCTAAAACTTACATGACACTGTTTCCTGCAGTGATACTCAAATCACAGGATAGAGATCTGCCTCTGAATCAGTCACTGAATTTGCAGCATCAATAAACATACCCATTCATTATGTCATATCCTGAGTTATGGATAATGGCAGGACCATTAGAATTAAATCTCAGACTTTAGTTTTGTAGCTGATAAAGAAAGCTTGGAGCTCTATGTGTAGAAAATAAGTATCACCAATTCCTACAAATTTGTAATGGGCAGTTAGAAAGAATCTTATCAGCTTTGAATACAGCCACACTCTCACCTCCTCAGACTGACATGAATATCGCTATAGGAAAGGTTGGAATTAATAGGATAAAAAGTCCAGTTATTCCACACGGTGCCCAATTCAACGCCCGCCTTTGAATCGTTAAAATATGTTTATTAAGTGACGTTAGTTTGGTAGTTCTGATTATTTTCTCGCACACTCCACTCCCCCAAAATGCCAGTTCATCTTGGCCACAGAGCCACACTCTGTGAATCTCAGCTGGAATTGGATATCTCAGCCATTTGATTGTTCCATGTCCTGCTATCGCATTAACTGATTAATAATTGATAAGTCACGGCTGGAATGGGATTTGGCCGCGATATTTCTTGTCGGTACAGTGCATTTTTTTTTCGTATACCTCTGGGCTTCTATGTTAACAGCCTGCGTCAGCTTGCAAGTGTCTGCCAAGCACAGCAGAGTTACCGAGGTGACACGCAAGCTATTTGTGGACCAAATACAAATCCTGAAAGTGTCGGTAACCACCCAGCCAGAAGTGAGCCCGGTCATTCTCTGGCCCTGAGAGATAGTAGGTTTGGTTGTTTTTTGCATGCGCCGGCAGGGCTTTTGACCGTGATAAGAGTGTCCTTGTCCAAGGTGCTGATCGCAGGCCTCTCACTCTGTGGCAATCCCCATCTCTCCCTCAGCAGGGCTTGCGTGTAACATCGCACTCCGAGTGTTCACCACGTGTATGAGGAGTTTCGCAGCCCCCCTTTAGAATGAAGCGAACATAACAAGTGCCCAATAGAGATGAACGATTTGCGGACCACGTCGGTGCTAGTTCTCACTGATCGTCATTTCCCCACAGGGCTATTCAACTGGGGAGGCGGGGTGAACTGGTGTTAGTAGGAATGGATATGTTTTTATTATGGCAGGGAAAGCGCTAAATTCAAATGAAGGACATTCGAAACGGAGGTATTAGGCAGTTTAGTTTGAAAATTGTGGCGTGGGGGGGGGGGGGGTGCTATTTTCAAACCGCTCAGGTGAAGAGGACGGGGAGTATTTTCTAATGTTTTTATTTTTAAACAAAGTCTCACTGGGAGACCTTTGGGACCCCCGTCCCAATGTTGCGGGAGGGAGGTCGGTTTCATTTGGAAAAGCTTCGGTGGTTTTGGAGGTTTAAGCAGTTGGGAAGAGATAGTGAGCGAGTTTCACACTCAGCGGTCTCCCACATGGTGGGGATTTGGGGGGGTGGGGTGGTGCTGGTGGGGCGGGGGAGCCAAAGCGGTGCGCTAGGGCACTTTGTTACTGGATGTGGATATTTTTAAAACTCTCTGGAGCTAGAACATCCAATAAATAATTCATCGGAGCCCGGGCTGGAGCTCCTCGCTGATGTCAGCGCTCTGTGCAAACGGCGGACGCTTGCAGAAAGTGCCAACTCCAGGCAGCACTGCGTAGGGAATGGGACTGCTGGACTGCGAGCATGTCAAAGACCAGAGATGGGTAGCCTGAACAAGAGCTTGGCGTTTCTCACTGCCGCAGTTGGGATCGGCTTGTTATCCGGAGCTCAAGTTAGAAAGCCAGGAAGATGCCCAGCTCGCTGCAGCTGTACAAGGGACACCGTCATGTGCGTTGGAACTTCATCTGTCCCGAGGATTGTCCCCAATGATATAATCTCCCTGTAAGTAACCAGCAGCCAGTACAGTGTTTGTCTAGTTTCTGTTCTGTACCTGACTGGGAATGAACTGACAATCCTTATGCTTCAGCTTACAGTAAGCGCCGCTTTAAACTAAAACAAAATACAAACGGGGAATGAAGTTTAGATTGAACGACCAGTGAGAAAGATTGCTCATATCATTCTCATATAACTGGATTTCACTGCACTGTGCAAACATTCAAATAACACTCATTTATTCCAGAAACAGAGTGCTAGCGCTGAATGTAGCAAGGCTGGACGGCGGACGGTAGCGGTGCAGGAGATTTAACAATCTGCCAATTTGTGATCTAACAGCAGTTTTGAAAAACGGTGACAGGATACCAAGTGAAGCTACTTTTGTTTTCAACTTTAATTTTTACTTCTTACACGAACCAACGGAACGTGGGGGTCTTTCAGCAATCGCGCCATCCCCCGTGGGAACTGCTGTCACCCGCACTTCTTTTTCATTTCATTTCAGTCCCAGCTTTAAAACCAACAGATACCTTCCTGCTTCCACACAGCACGTACAAATTAAAGAATAGGGTTGTCTTTGTGCGAAAGAATAAGTATGAGATTCGTTTCGAACTTTTCTTTAACCATTCTCCGCAGCCATACTACAAATTTGCAGAATCATCCATATTGCAAATGATTTGTGTTCAAGGGTAAAAACTTTGAAAGAGACAGACAACTAGAAAACAAAACTGACTTAACTAACCATGGTAAATTGATATGTCTTTCTCTTCGTTGGGAAGCCACAGAATCCTGTAAAGGAGTGTGTGTTTATTCAGCAGCAAAGTCTCACTGTCAGCTTTTCAAATCGCTCCAGTCATATCAAGGTCAATCTATGCTCATGACAAACAATTGCATCGTCTTAACGCTTTTGCTTGTATTTTGTTCCCAGGAGTTTGGTAAACGGAAGTTATTCTGAAATAACAGAAGGCATGTTCTCAAATTTGCCATTTTTGCAACTGCTGTGAGTATTGCACTCCTTTTCTGGGGATAAGTAAAGTATGGGCATCCGTTCACCGTCTTTCCAGATAGCCCAGTTAGATTCTGGCGCAAATGTTATTAAGTTAAAAATCAAAAAATTTGCCAAGTTATCAAACTTGCTGAGTTGGTAGAACTGGTGAATCTGAAGTTATGAATTTTTCAGTGATAGATAACCAGAGGACACAAATGACTCATCTTTGAAAATGGTGAGGAAGGCAAAAAATTAAGACATTTGACATTGGACAGATTCCTCGTTCTCACAAGCTCAGCTAGGGAGTTCTGGGACAGAAGGCCCATTTGTATTCTCTATTTGGGACCTTCTCAACTCACCAGCAGTTAAAGTTCTTCAATGATCAATTACCAGTCATTGTATGAGACTCAACTCAGTGCCAGCCTGATCACTGCTTCGCACAAGATGGTAAAAGTGGCTGGTTTCCAAACTCAGAAACCAGAGCAATTTTCCTACTCAGGTGGCAGGGAGCCTCCATTTTCCTCAACCTGGGGCTAAACAAAGTCAGGGATAGAGAATGGGGATGGCCTCTGAAAACCAACACTCAGCCTTTCCTTTGACTCCCTTAACCTCACATTCCCCCAATGACCCCCATCCTGAAAAAATGCTTCCTTTCTTGTTGTTGCATTCTCTGCTCACTAGTCATGCAGAGACAATCTCTAGGACCTAACTCTGTTTGACTGGCCTGCAATTCACTGAGAAGTGGGCAGTGAAGCTCTTAACAAACTGACTGGGACAGACAGTTGGCTATCACTGAACATATTCACTCCTATACTTTGGCTGTAAGTTAGAAAATCTCCATCAGGGTTCAGTGATACCATTGACTTTGTCCGTGAAATTATTGTTTCCACTGGACTGATGAGAGATGAAAACAATTTTCGTTTGCTGTGGACATTTTCCTTTTTAACACAACATAGGAAAGGATGATAAGAACAAGAACGAAGAACAAAGAACAAAGAACAATCCAGCACAGGAACAGGCCCTTCGGCCCTCCAAGCCTACATTGACACATCTTGCCCTTCCATACTAAAACTGATTTCATTTACATGATCCATATCCTTCTCTTCCATTCCTATTCATGTATTTATCTAGGTGCTTCTTGAATGCTGCTATTTTGTCTGCTTCCACTACCTCCTCTGACAACACATTCCACATACTCACCACCCTTTGTGTGAAAAACTTGCCTTGCCCATCTCTTTTAAACTTCTCCTGTTGCACCTTGAACCTGTGTCCCCTAGTAATTGAGCTTCTCTACCTTGGGAAAAAGCCTCATACTTTCCACTCTATCCAGGCCATTCACAATCTTACAAACTTCTGTCAGGTTGCTGCTGAACCTCCTGAACTTCAGTGAAAACAAACCCAGCCTATCCAATCTTTCTTCATAGCTAAATCCCCCATACCAAGAAACACCCTGGTAATCCTTTTCAGTATCCTCTCCAAAGCATCCACATCCTTCTGGTTGTATGGTCACCAGAACTGTATATAATATTCCAAGTGTGGCCTAACTAAAGTTCTATAAAGCTGCAGTATAACTTGTCTATCCTTGTACTCAATGCCACTTCTAATGACGGCAAGCATGCCATAAGCCTTTCTTACTCCCTATTCACCTGCACTGCCAGCTTCAGTGATCTGTGGACCTGCATACCCAGATCCCTCTGCATATCAATATTACTGAGGGTTCTGCTGTTCACTGTATTTGACCTTCCAAAATGTATCACCTCACATTTGTCCAGATTAAACACCATATGCTATTTTTATGCCCACGCTTCCAACAGATCTATATCCCACTGTAACCTCTGACAACCTTCCTCATTATCTGCAACTCCATGAATATTTGTATTGTCATCTTATAATTCCAGAACGTACCTAGTTGAGAAGCTGGCATAAAGCCATAAATACTTTAGGAACATTGCCATGCTTTTTAAATTTTCAATAGAGCTCAATGATTTGTTTAAAATTCATTTTTGCCAGATGAGCATTTTGGCACATGAGTATCCATGGCAAGGCCAGCATTTACGGCCCTTTCCTAACTGCCCTTGAGCTGGTGGTTAGACAGCCATCTAATTGCCAATATGAATAGGAAGATATAACTTGTCCACAAAATCTGAATAGCAGATTTCCTCTGCTTATGGACTTTCGTGAAACAACAATCAATGGCAATTTCAATTCCAGATTGATTAATTGAATTCAAATTCTAACAGTTGCTTGTGCTTGGATTTAAATAGCTGTCCATAAAGCAGTGGTCTGGATTATTAGCCCAGTGATCTTATTACAGTATCACCAAGTCCCAGTGCAAAAGAACAAAAGTAGGTCATTCAACCTCTTGAGCTTGTTCTGGCATTAAATTAGATCATGACTAATCTGTGCTTCAATCCCATTTAATTGCTTTTACTCCATATTTCTTTGAAAGGACAAAGTGTGTGGGACGATTGTGTTAGGTGGTGATAACATGTCCACTGAGAGGGAAAAGTCACCTGATCATGTCTAGTGATCGTTGAAAGGTGAACGTAGGTATGTTTCTTGACCTGTCACGGGTCTTGACATCAGCATCCTGGGTTGCCAGAAATTCCAACCTCAATCTAATGTCAACAGCTTCTGCACACTAAAGGTCACAGGTCGAGGCCTACTCCATGGATGACCGAGCAGCAATGAATTAAGTGATTTTTTTTCTGCCCTTGCCTTTGGGTGGAGGTCATAGGGAGTGGGTTAGTTAGGGGTTTTGAGGGAGGCACAAAAATGGCTTTAATATGCTCCCTCTTGCTTCCAATCAACTTGTGATTGTCACCAGGTTGGCACAAATGGAGGCTCATATGTGACACTCCAACCCCTCTCACCCATTGGGAAGGTAGGTAATTAAGTATGAGGCCATGTATGGCTGTAAAATGGCCATTAGTGATCACTTAACGCCTTCATTAGTGTTAGATTGAATGATTGCTTACGGACGTTTTGGCCCAGAACTAATTGATGAGGTATAGAGAGGTGCATGAGTACCCAAGGAAGAACTCATGGATAGAAAATAAGAGCAGCAGTAGGCCATTTGGCCCTTTGTGCCTGCTCCGCCATTCAGTATAATCATGGTTGATCATTTAACTCCATTGCTTGATACTATTTATCCTCCATTGCATTTGGCATCAATTGCTTGCTACAGTAGAGGATTCCACAGGCTCACCACTCTCTATATGGAGAAATTTCTCCTCATTTCAGTCCCAAATGGTTTATCCTTAGACTGTGACCACTGGTTCTGGAATCTTCTATAATTGGGAATGTTCTTCTTGCATCTACCTTGTTTAGTCAATTTAGAATTTTATAGGTTTTTGAGATCTTCCTTTTTTCTTTTAAATGCTGACAAATACAATTCAAACCAGATCAATCACTCCTCATGTCAATCCCACCATCCTAGGAATCAGTCTGGTAAATTTCACTGCGCTCACTCTATAGCAAAAGTATTCTTCTATTGATAAGGAGATCAAAACAGCATACAACATTCCAGATGTGTATATAATCATGTTCCTCTCAACAGTACCCAAAGTGGTATATCTCTTTTGTGGAGGTTTGCCACAGGAGGCTCCTGAATTGCCTAGTCCTCTTGCTCTGCTTGGTGGTCATATATTCCCTTTCTTCCTGTGGAGTCTGACCTAGTGGTTTGACCATCTCTCTATACATTCTATCCATAGAACTCATGGCCTTACCAATGCTCTACAGTGTCCCAGCTTCAAAACATAGGCTTCCTGAACCTGTAGGTGGAGACACTTCCTGCATACATGCTGGTGTCAGGCACTGGAAATGTTCCTGGCTTCCCTCATAGAGCACACCACAGCTTTAATCTTTCCTACTATGCCTTATTGCTTTCAAATTAAACCTTTTGAAAAAAGCTAAATATCAAATAATATCAATTATTCCAGGGCCCTTCTTCTCGGGCCCTCATTACTACAGAATATTATCCTTACAAGTTATAAACCACAAAAAACCATAAAAGAAAGTAAAAAAGCACTTCATCCCCTGTGCAACAAATTCTCACAGTGGTCCAAATTCCAAGAGTCATATACTCAGTCTGACCAAGTTGCTCAGAGTGTGCTTTCTATCAATTCATCAAGTGAAGCCTACTAATTGTTCACTTCCAACAGTCCCTTTCTTAGATAGAAATAAGGTGATCTGAGATGACTCACATTTGTTGAACTTCAATAGTAACTAACATCTTTCGAAGCCCTATACATGCTGCAGGTGACTGACTGATAACTGTTCCAAGTTAGCTGAGTCAGTTACCTGATAAAGCTTTAACTAGACAACAAAATTTATTTTTAAAAGGAAAAGTAATGACTTACCAGTTCAATTCCCACTGTTTCCCAAACTCCAAGAAACATACTCTTACTCTGCCTATGTTTCACTCAGGATGTGCTCTGTCTCAACTGCTCATGCAAAACCCTTCTTGCCACCTCATCAATGCTAGAGAGGGCAACATTCCACCCTTTAACACCTAACAAAAATCTTACATTTTAATTGATATATTATCCACAGCTCTCTGGGACAGAGAGTTGAAAATTTCTGCAAACCCGTGTAAAAATTGCTTTCACTCCTGAACAGTCAGTCTGTAATTGTAAGGTTATGCCCTCTTATTCCATTTGCCCTCACTGAAGGAATTACTTGACTGACTTTCCCAAACCCTTTTATGATGTTAGAAATCTTGGTAAATCACTCCTCAAGAATGTAAAGCAGTAGAAATTACCTGTCTTCATAAATGAAGTCTTCAAGCCTTGGTAACACCTTGCTGAATCTAGAGCCCATCCCTCCACCCACCATCAGTACATCTCACCCCCAACCTCAGGAACAGATGTTGTTCTGAGATTCAATGCCTAAAATTGAATACAGCGGTCCAGATAGGGTTGATTGAGTTCCTACATGACTGACATATAATTCTTTACTCTTGTAGTACAATGCCTTGCAGTAAAGGTCAACTCTGCACTAGGTTTTTTCATTACTTTTTGAACCTTTGTGCTTGCTTTTAGTGAATTGTACATGGAAACACAAATTTCCATTTTTTTTGCAGCACCTAGTCTTTCACTATTAACAAATTCCTTGGATCTCAGACCTAAAGTTGCTGACCTCAAACCTCCCAACATTGCACTCCACCTGTGACAGTTCTTAGTCTGTCAAAGATAATACGAACTGCAGTTGCTGGAGAATCTGAGATAATAAGGTGAGGAGCTGGATGAACACAGCAGGCCAAGCTATGTTCATCCAGCTCCACACCTTGTTATCTCTTAGTCCGTCAGTGTGCCTTTGTAAACATGTGCTCCTTCTTCACAGCTTATTGTGTCTCATAACTTAGTGTCTTTTTCTGACCTAAATATGTACTTCCTTATTATCTCATACAAGCTGTTTATCGAAATATGAAATGCTTTAATCCCTGTGCAGATCCTTGAACAATATCATTGTCCTAACTCATAGAAGGTTCCCTATGCCCACCCTTTGTATCATATTTCCTAACCACATGGTCACCTCCAATTGTTTGTGATTCGAATTTTGCTCATTTTATCTTGTCCTCCACCTTATCAGTTCCGTACTGTATGTGCTGATAGACAATATTCACATGTCCTTATCGTGACCTATTCAAAAAATTTAGCAACATGACAATTCATGTTGACTCTTGTGTTAAATGTAAATTGGTAACAAAGTTTTGGTTGGAGCACTGCATTTTAAAAGCAAATTGCCAACGTGGGAACTGAAAATTAACCATTCAATATTATTGTGTTTCAATTAACAACAGAATAAACAAGAAAGGATTGACAAATTCAATTCATCTTCTCATGAATAAGTTGTCTGTTTGGTAATTACCAAACCTTACAGTAATTATGTTCTGAAATATTTATTGATAATTATATATGAAATTATTATGAGAGATGAAGTAACTAAAATAATGCCTACTTCAAAAGAAATATTGGCATTCATAAAATAATATTCTTCTTGGCTGTGGATTCTTTTCATTAACAACTGTGCTGTCTTATGTGTTGAATGTAATGAAACTGTTCTATCTCAGGAATCCATCACTTCCAGGTCAGGTTGCCAGCTGCAAGGTAAAGATGCCTGCATTCAGTGCCAGCAATCCCAGCCCTGAAGAGCACCATGTCCACAGTTCCTGCACCAGTATGATTCATTTTCATGTTGATTATCCTGGGATACCTTTCATACTAAAATTGATAACTTAGGGACAGTTTTCATAGAATTCCTATGGTGTGAAACAGGCCCTTTGGCCCAAAAAATCCACACCAACCCTCAGAGCATCCCATCCAGATATATCCCACTATAACCCACCTAATCTATACATCCCTAGACACTACAGGCAACTTAGCATAGTCAATCCACCCAGCCTGCACATCTTTGGACTGTGGGAGGAGACTGGAGCACCCAGAGGAAACCCACACAGACACAGGGGGAATGTGCAAACTCTACACAGCCCAAGGGTGGAATCGAACCCAGGTCACTGGCACTGGGAGGCAGCAGTGCTAACCACCGAGCCGCCACACCACCCTTTTGTTCTTCTGTTCAGAATGCCCCAGTTGGTTCAGAATGTTTTGCGCCATAGGTCCCACTATGCTTCAACCTATCTCATAGCGCATCTTTGATACCCAGGCCAATTTTCATTCTATCTACTTATGTTGGATATAAAACCAGGACCCAGCAATGAAAATATTGTGCATCTGTTCCACCATGGTTGCTGATGAATAAACTGCCTGATCATTGGATTTTTAATTTTTATCTTCGACTTATAGAAATTTTATAGTTCACATTTTTTAGAAATGGGTGCCACAGGATAATCTATGCAGATGTTATTTGACAAGGAACCTTGCTTAAATCCTGATATTACTATTTTATTCATTATTTTCCAAAACTGCTTTATTGCTCTTCATTGTTAAATATTCTATGTCAAAACTAATACTTTAATTACAAAATTCATTATTTTGTAACAAGGTCTGATTATGTGGTTATTTTTATTTAAGTGACTGATACACTTTTTTCAGAAAAGCAATCAATCAATGAGACTCAGTATTTTGCAAGTTTTAGGTGGATAAATTACCATATCCTTATGCCAAAATACTAAACACATTGAATTGTTACCTGAAGAACTGCTACATGGGGAAAGCTAATTTCATTTATTAATTGAAGGTATTGGAGCAACAATTATTTTACTGAATACAAACATGTTATATAAATATTCAGATCAGAAATTCAAGTTATGATTTCAAAGCAAACAGATTTTGCTTGTAGATGTAATAAACTAAGGCCAAGATTTAGTGATCCATACATGTGAGGGTGGATGTCATCAGAAAAGATGAATATCCTGCCTCCACCAATGAGAAAGTCTGCCAGATCCAATCAACTGCTCCAATCTGCCATTACAGAGCTTCTTGCGAACCACGATCCTTGATATTGAAACCCGACCTTGCCGGAAACTGCCAGCCATTTAGAAGCTGGGTGCTTGTAGGCCCTGGAGATCATCATTGAAGGCCTCGGCTTTAGAGGCTTATGGTGAGCTCTTGCTTTGGGTCTCACCAGGTGGCTGTCACAGGATGGGAATTCAAAGGCGAAAGGGCAGGGGTGTGGCCTTCATTGGCTACCCTCCTCTCCCCAATCCCTGGCCCCAATTGTCCCCAAGCTGGGGCAAATGGAGGACCCTTTCATATCCACAGCAGGCAGGTCACTCTGGTTTTCTGATTGGGAAATGAGCTACTTTTCTCATCTGCCAGGTAGGCAGGTACTCAGGCCAGTGGTGAATCAGATCCTTGAATGGCCATTAATGAACTACTTAAGGGTCTTGATTGGCAGTTGGTTGAAAAAACTGTCCATCGACCTTTGCACCTTTAACTAGTTTCTTACAGAAGCTACTTTGGAGCATTTTTGGAGCACTTTGGAGCACTGGTGAATTTTTATCCCTGCTATTCTTTAATTCAATCAATATCAGTAAAAGCTTAAAGCAGATCAACAGTAAAACCTTTGATGTATGCATACCTATGACTCAGTATTTTCTCAAGGATAATTGACTCAAAAGCTTTGCATTCTCTGACTAATTGCAATTTGCTGCTGGTATACATAGTTTGACATATGGTTGATCTGAACTGATCATCAGATGGGAGTAATAACAGGAGTTGCTGGAAAAAGTTGGCAGGTCTGGCAGCATCTGTGAAGAAAAAGTCAGAGTTAACGTCTCAGGTCCAGTGACCCTTCCTCAATTCTGAGGAACATTAACTCTTAAGTTTTTTCCTTCATGGATGCTGCCAGACCTGCCAACCTTTTCCAGCAACAAAGTGTGGAGCTGGATGACCACATCTAAGATGCTGCTTGGCCTGCTGTGTTCATCCAGCTCCACACATTGTTATCTCGAATTCTCCAGCATCTGCAGTTCCCATTATCTCTGATACAACCTTTTCAGACAACTTCTGTTTTTGTTCCTGATTTACCGCATCCACAATTCTTTCAGTTTTTATCAGATGGGAGTGTTTCCCACTATGCATTTTTAATCCAAATTTTTAATTTCTTTTGAAATAGAAGATCAAAAAGAGGAAAAATAAACATTCATTTATGCATAAAATACAATTTGTTCAAATGAAGTGTAAGCAAGTGTAAAAAACTGAATTTATAAGTACAGATAACAAGGTGTAGAACTGGATGAACACAGCAGGCCAAGCAATATCAAAGGAGAAGGAAAGCTGACATTTCAGGTCTGACCCTTCTTCAGAAGTGTCCTACTATCCTTCTTTCTCTGAATTTATAAGTAGTTGTGGATCGGAAAATAATTGCCATGAAGACAATGCAATTGCCGCAAAATTTTTAAGTTATTCCAAAGTTGGTCGCACTTCCTATTCATGACACTTATTTTTGGGTTTATTTTGTAGCTGTATCTTCAAATTAATGTGACAAAATGGGAGTATGTAGAGAGCCATTGTGAGCATCTTTATTGATCTTCAGTCAATGAATAATGCCATTTTATACAATTAAAGCACATATACACTCCTTCTTGTGGAAGATTTGCATTACATACTTATAAGAGTTTTAAAATGGAATTTTACAATGTTAACGTGTGGATATTTGCCATATTAATAAAAAATGTCCTGTTAATTAAGTGGCAGCTGTAATCTGTTTAACATTAACAAAATAGCAGGTATAAAAATTCCATATGCATAGCTTAAAAATTCATGTACTAATCATATACACAATTATCTCATGGCCCTGAAGAATAATGATCTTGTTTGGTAACTGAGTTAACATTGTGCAATCTCACACAAAAGTTATGTTTTCCCTTAGCTCTTGGATTTTAATTGATGATAACATTCAATGAAGTCCGAGCTGCATTTTGGTTCTGTCTATACATAACCGAGGAAGGAAACAAAAACAGAAAAATAATACAAAAACTTATTCTGCACAGTGCGTTGAGCACCTCCACAGCTGAAACAATTTCCAGCATAACTGCATTTATGGTTGACATTACAACTATGTCTCTTATATGTTTCTCTGATCCACTAGCAGGCCACTTAGAAAGCAGAGGCTCATATTGCAGAGCACAACAGCAACTAGCATTGAAAGGCTGCTGCAGGGACACTTTAAGTGAAGGGATAGGCACCCAGCTCATGGACTGGACTAGTCTGCATCTCAGGGATGCTCAATTGTTCTCTTAGCACACCCTCACTTAACACCTAACTGGATACTCACAGCATCCTTGCCTTGCAATGCTATGCTAATTTGCTCAGTTTCACAACCAAACAGCTTGCCCTCCTGATCAGCAGTCCTCAGTCAAGGGGGTGGGCATCTTGCTGTATGGTAGCGTGCTCTGTCAATCTCACATCTTCACCAGCAGCTTACACAGCAAACACACTGTACGTGTAACAAGAAGCCATGTCTCAAAGTCTATGGGACATGGTCCTCAATGAAGTCCATGGAAGCACCCATCAGTCAGAGAGCCCCAGCACAGTGAGTCAAGGGCAGTCTGCAATACCAGATGGGGGATGAGCTGCAGAGATAATGGGAACTGCAGATGCTGGAGAATTCCAAGATAATAAAATGTGAGGCTGGATGAACACAGCAGGCCAAGCAGCATCTCAGGAGCACAAAAGCTGACGTTTCGGGCCTAGACCCTTCATCAGAGATGAAGGGTCTAGGCCCGAAACGTCAGCTTTTGTGCTCCTGAGATGCTGCTTGGCCTGCTGTGTTCATCCAGCCTCACATTTTATTATCGGGGGATGAGCTGCAGTCAGGATTCTGGTCAAGGGCTCACAGTCAGTTTGTGATTCTATAGAAGGGAGTCCAGAAGGCTAACTTGGTTGTGGATATGTATAGCACAGGAGTCTGGGCACTTCTCCACAGTGACTATCGGGTTAGCTTGCTGAAGGCCTTGGTCAGTCCATTGGCTCCATCCAGAGAAACTGATTGGATAGGTGTGTAGGGGATAAGGGGAACAGATTGGGGTCAAAGAGGAGGAGAAGGAAGCAAGGAAGCTCAAAAACTTATTCTCTGGGGATGGGGAAGGGGAAATGACAATTGTGAGGGGGCAATTGTATTTTTTTGGGGGAGATATGGTGCAACATAGGAATGGGGTAATGCATGGGGAAGGAGGTGGTTTATTCATGTTCAGTATCATCCGGGCTTCAAAGAAGGGTGGGCATTGAATGACATCACCTGGCATGGTCAACACATATACCAGGGCCTGAGGGCAGGGGAGAGCTTGGCAGCTGCAGGTTTATGTAGATGAATTGGGGGAGGACCTGGGAGGTGCAGAGCTGTGGGGGTCATGGGAAGGGCAGTCAGGATAGGGATCTGGGGCCTCGCCAACATGTGGAGTTGGAGGCTGGAAGCCACTGAGTGAAGGCACTCACTGCTGCTTTCCATTGTGCTGGAAATCAACAGCGTGCAATGGGAAAGAAAATGGCTGCAACCACAGCCGGAGTGACCACCTCATTCACATGAACACTCTAGACCCAGAGGCCAGGGAAAGAATAGTGATGTTTTAGGATGAGGGATGTGTTAGAAAGCCAGGCAATGGTGTCAGCAGGACCCAAAGCCATCAATGATAACAAGGTGTGGAGCTGGATGAACACAGCAGGCCAAGCAGCATCTTAGGAGAAGGAAAGCTCAGTTCCACAGGCTGCAGCAACATCAATCTATGGTACATCCTATATGAACAGGGAGTAGGTATCGCGCTGGCAGTTACATTCAGGGGTCTACAGAGAGAGAGGGCCGAACAAATAGATGTAGTACACAAGCAATCAAATTTATACAAACGTAATACTTAATGTACAGTGCAATGTCACCTCGGCTGCAAAAGTGCCCTCCATAGGTTTTTTTTTTCTTTCTCTCCCCTCCACCATGTCCTGTGCAGTCCCTGGTTTACCTCTGAGGTGGAGGGAACCCATTAGATCTGGAGGTTTGATTGGGCGACCCCCATGGGAATTTGTGTCAGGATAGCCCATATGTACTGTGGGTCTACTTGCCAGAGGCAACTGGGCCCATCTTGGATTAAATTTGCAAAGGTCAGAGAGGGACAGACAGGGTGGAGGTAGAGGCAAAAGCTGAGTATCTCAAGTGCTGGCATTTTGTTCTTCCTCTGCTGGGTGACCCCTAGCACTGCCCTATCTACTATGAGGAAGGAATGGGTAGCTGGGCTGTGTGTCCTCTCCCCCTGTCACCTTGCTTGTGGCCCTGAAGACCAATGGCAGGGAAAATGGAGTACAGGTGTGGGCACTTCTCCTGCAGGATGCTTGAACCATCAGCCCATCTTGGGGTCAGCCATATTGTCACATCCTTGGGGCAGCTGGCTCCCCATTACATAGCTGCACTCCTGCAGCTTCTGTGCAATGAGGACAATTGCCTACCGCATATTGCCCGCTACTCCTGTTCCTCCCTCTGCATTTGGGTAAAGTCCCTGATTGCTGACACCACCAGGGTTCTCCCCTGCCTGGGGCTGAGCCAATGCCTGGTCTCTGACAGCCCTCTAAGTGCCAGCAAACCTGGAACTATTCTTCCATTGCCCCATTGTGTGCTGTGTCTTCCTGGAATGAGAGAAAGGGAAGAATTGAAGCTGGCATAACTGTTAGTGCTGCTGCAAGTTGGGGAAAATTGGTGCAGTGTCTCAAGTGAATAAGTAGGTAAAAAACCCTCTAATAAAATTAATATAACTTACACTTAGCCAAAAAAGATATAAAATTCAATCCTGTGTGTCTAGCACAAATGATAAACAGTTAACATGCTGATTTTTCCTTTAGACTTCCTTTTTTACTAAATACATAACTTGATTGAAGGGAATTGCCAGCTCTGGCCTTTCTCAACTCTCTCACTCATTTCTTACTATAGCTGTCTCTGTCTTCCTGAAAATCCATATTCACTTCTCTTCCATCTTTATGTATATTTGTTAACTCTTCAGGGATAGGGAGTGGATGAATCTGGGTGGGATGCTGTTCAGAGGGTTGATGTGGGCTTGGGCTGAATGGCCTGTTTCCACATTGTAGGGGTTCTATGGAATTGCCATGTGAAACCAAATGAAGATGGATCAGATTTTTCCCTTTTTAAAAAAGTTAATGGCATTAGAAAAGAAACTCTCTCCATTGCTCCATTTGTTTCTTCCATGCTAACCAACATGCAGTTCCAGTAAATGTTATGAATCCTCTGCTAGAACTTTAAGACTCATCTCACCATATTGCCACATCTTTGCATCAATTATCTTCCTCTTTCCTGTCCATTCCATCTTACTTCTGTTTGCATGTATTCCTCAGAAAAGTGATCAATCTGAACATTTTAATTAAGGCCATTTTAACACCACTTTCTGAAGTTATGGAAGCTGACATTAGCTCTGAAATTATCCATTAGGTTGAGGATTTTCTGCATGGTTTAGGAATAGGTGATTGATGATTTTTCCTATTTAAAGGTACACTTTTGTTTACTAACAACTTCTCCCTTGCCTGCTCTCACCACACTACTGAAATATTAACTGAAGTGGCCTAACTAATTCTTTGAGTTCCGATCAAAATGAATATAAAAAGAATCTACATGCGTTTGGATATAATGTTAATTTATTAGATTAATTTACTAATATATATTGGAACTAATTATTAACTTACTATTTGAACAAAGCTATTAGCTTAAACTGTTTAGATATATTCAAACAAGTAAGTGTCATGTCCTTTCACTTGTTGGGGACCCTATACTGACTGCTGCCACTTGGAGCTCGATCACGCTTTCCACAGCACTGGACTGATAATGAGGTTCAATGAACTATGAAAAGTCCCCAGCACGAATAGGATACTGGGTGTCACGTTGTGTGCTGAATTGCCTCTTCTGAGTACTTTTCCCAAGCACTCCTCTGTGCTCGGTGATCAAATTCAAGTAGTGGTAGAGCTGCAAACGGCTTGTTCCCACGCCAAATCTATTTTCTTGCAGAACAGCGCATTCTCACACATTTTCTCACTCTCCATCAATTGTTTGTCATGTTCACTTAACTCTTAAAGGTCTCGTTTGGAGATATCATTTTTGATATCATACCACTAACAACAGGCACATGGAGTTCATGGATATTTCAAACATCATGGTGGAGACTGTCAAGTTGCATCCACTCCCAGTCTCCCAAACCAATCCCCTCACATTCCTCTCACACTCTAACTTTGAAGCTGCTTTGCTCCCAGGAGTGTACACCTTTAAAAGTAAACTCATCCATTTGTCAACATCAGTTGCTTAAATTAAGTTTCAGTTAATTTTACTGCCAATAATTGTTGTTTGGATGTTACTTTTTATAATGAAGTGGAAGTTCCAAGATTCTCAAAAGAGTTGGTGATTTTTTTTCAGACTCCTGAATTCAAATTCAGTTACGTCAATAAAAGGTGATGCTTTTGCTGGGCTTCCACGGCTAGAGTATTTGTGAGTTTTGTTTTCTTTTTCCTTTTCCTATTTCTTTCATCATCTCACTGATTAATAGTTTGAACTAACTATTTGCCTTTTCTTCTACAGATTCATTGAAAACAATAAAATTGAGTCTTTATCGAAACATGCTTTTCGAGGGCTCAAAAATGTGATCCATCTGTAAGTTTAAGTGTTATTATCACCTATTTTAATATATTCCAACTTTACAAAAAATCTTATTTGTATAAAAAGAAACCAAAGTACAAAATAAATAATTTCTCAGAAGATATTTATCCTAATGAGGCTATTTTATTTTCAGTTCTTTGGCTAACAGTGGCATCAGATCCTTACCAAGAGATGTTCTCAATGACTTGGATTCCTTGATTGAACTGTAAGATTATTATCTATTTCAGCATCAAATTAGTTTAACCTTTAATATTATTTGCAATCACTTTTCTTAGACACTCCATCAACATAAGAGAGACAGTGGCATAGTGGAAATGTCACTGCAGTTGTACTTCAGTGTTTCAGGCTAATGCCCTGGTTTCACTTTAAATTCAATTAATAAAATCTGGGCTTGAAAGCTATTGTCAGTAATAAAACTTTCTCATCTGATTCACTTAGGTCCTCTAGGGAAGGAAATCTGCCATCTTTCCCTGGCCTGGCCTAACTGTGATTTCAGGCTCACCACAATGTGATTAACATTTAACTACCATCTGAAATGGTTCAGCAAACCATTCAGAGCAAGAAGGGATGGGCAACAAATGCCAGTGATGCGTACATCCCATGTAAGAATTAATGTCGAAGAAATGGCTTTTGTTTTTCCTTTCTTGTTCCTGGTAGGTCTCCTTCAGGTAGAACAATGTTGGTGGTTGACTTGTGAGAAATGCTACTCCATTATCGGCCACCTGGAGGCAGTCCCTATTTATTTTTATTGCCTGTGCCCCTCAAGGTGGTAAACGGAGTAATCTGGTGAAGGAAAACTCATTCAATATTGGCAGAATTCCAAAATGTTATTTTGCACACTTCACTTCAACAGTCGATTAAATATGAATCATGTATATCATAATGGGAAGCAAATGTACCCAGAACCAGAAGATTCTGTTGCTCTATCTTAATGATGTGTGTGCGCATTGGGATAAAGCGGCTTGAGATTAATAAGCTGCACAATTGCTTCTTTTTTTAACTTGATTTAATTTATTATTGTGAAATATACTTAGGTACAGTGAAAAGTTTTGTTTTGCATGCAGTACAGGCAGATCATTCCATAGAAAGTGCGCAATGGTAGTAAAACAGAGCAAGGAATACTTTCCTCTGCTCTTTATATTATATATGTGAAGACATTTACTACTAATCAAATGTACATGTTGACCTTGTAAGTAAGCTTAATTTAAAATCAGATATAATTGAATGAGGTCAGAAAAATCTTTGAAAAGTACAATGCTGTGATATTTAGTAGGGACATGAATGGTTTCATGATGAAAAGTAAAAAAACCTAAACTTGACTGGAAGAAATAAAGGAAAAAGAACAAATTTGGTAGGTACAAATAAAATTTCTTCAACATAAATACATTTTGAAAATAAAATGAAGGAATTTATTTTCTGCTAACACCAAAATAATGTCAAGTAAAAGACTACAATCATGGCCATACAGTGAAATATAGTATTGCATTAGATTAATCTGAGCTTCTGTATGTAGATTTCTCCTCCAGACTAAGGTTAATAAGGAAAATTGAGGAGTGAGTATCAGCAGATTATGATTTTAGGAATAGACCAAGCCTATTAAAGTTCATTTGGCTCTGTTTGTGCCACCTGCCAATCAAAGTGGCCATTTCACCTTCATTTCTTATGGTACCCCACAAATTAATCAACATCAGAGACCAAACTGTAGTCATTTAGCGCATCTTGGCCAAAGTTGATATTTCTCATTGCTGAAGCAGTTAAATCATGATTAACTGAGATAACAAAGTATGGAGCTGGATGAACGCAGCAGGCCAAGCAGCATCTTAGGAGCACAAAAGCTGACGTTTCGGGCCTAGACCCTTCATCAGGAAAGGGGGATCGAGAGAGGGTTCTGAAATAAATAGGGAGAGGTGGATTGAAGATGGATAGAGGAGGAGATAGGTGAAGAGGAGAGTATAGGTGGGGAGGTAGGGAGGGGATAGGTCAGTCCAGGGAGGACAGACAGTTCAAGGGGGTGGGATGAAGTTAGTAGGTAGGAAATGGAGGTGTGGCTTGAGGTGGAATGAGGGGATAGGTGAGAGGAAGAACAGGTTAGGGAGGTGGGGATGAGCTGGGCTGGTTTTGGGATGCAGTGGGGGGAGGGGAGATTTTGAAGCTTGTGAAATCAAGATTAACTGCCACTTTCTTGATGCCAGACAGTGGTTCCACAAAGTTTCAGCCTTTACAATGTTTTATATGTTGATTTGAGTCTTTTTGGTATTGTACGTGGTGTACGTGGTGTACCTTGCTGAATATCTCCTGCCAATAATGTCTAGATGTGTCACAGTTGCTGAAAATAATGATTTGGACATGATGGTCTTCAGTGACAACAGTAGTGACAGCAATGCAACGGAGCCCCTAACAACATTTTAACAAAGGACATCGGCCTACATTAACAGGGACACAGCAAAAGAAAAAACAGTTGCAATGTTATAATTTTGTTCTGCTTCTTAATTTTTTGGCTTGCCACTCCTGTGTGTTAAGAAATGGTATTCCACATCACAACTTCAAAGACAAGACTTCAAGAAAAGCTTATTTGTAGACTCTTGTTTTCTTCGTAGTGCCAGAATTAGTTGTGTGCAGTGAAATTCTGAGTAGTGCAGTTCTCCATGTAACACCACTTTTATTTCTCAATAGACATTGAAACTTAGGAGTTATTGTTGTTGAGAAGCCAAAAGCCAAAACTAGATGTTGCTAAATGTGACGGTGTTGTATCAATAGAAAAGACAGGGATGCTTACGGGCAGCAGTGTAGATTTGAAAAGCTATCGCTTTGACTGTCTTTACCAGTGTTCCTAGTATAGGACCATTTCTTGCATCCCAAACAGCAAATGGGTAATTAGGAGAACTGCTAAGAATCTACTTTGTTATGAAGAGGAGGTCTGGTTAGGGATCTACTGTTGGCAAGCAAGTATCAGCATTCATGATGGCTCCATTATCTGTAAACCAAACCAAATGAAGTTTGTCAAAAAGGAGCTATTTATAGCCACTAAGGGATTAAGGTCCTTTCCACATCATTATTACTTTGTCTTTGACATATGAATGTGTCTGCAAAGGAGAATCACGTTTAAGCAGCTTCAGTTAAAGCTGGCCAAACAGCAATTCACTGACCATGGCAGAATACTTGCCAAAAAAATGCATAACTGTTTTCCACGGGCATCTTAACAGCAGCAGCACCACAGTGACTGAAATACAGAGCACCTGTCCCATCCTAGCCTGGACTGTCAACTCTGCTGCAGGCATAGTTCGCCCTAATTAGAGAGAACTTGCAACCTCAGAAACGACAGAGAGGTCTTTTCCTAGGGATCATGCAGATTATGGCAAGCGACAACCATCTCACCAGGCTAAAAAAAGCACTGCTGCTGTTTGAACAAAATTAGAAAACAAACATTTGTACTCAGTCATGCGAAGACTGACGTGCAAAAAATAAAAGAACAGAAGCATTCATTTAGTGTTGCAATTTGTGGCTTTATTATTAAGAAACTCAAATAATTGTTGCATTCCACGGTAATTGCCAATTTAAACTGGTACCTTAATTAGACCTGGTATACTTTGCTTCAATCTGCAAAATTAATTTGATGCCTGACTAGGCAAGTTCTATGCATTGTTTGCAAATTATCCCTATGCAAAATATTCATTTAGCAACCATGCAACTTTAACAGGTAACACACCTACAATTTTTTTTTACTTTTATGACATAAAATCACCTTATGAAAATCTGGTACATAAATACGGGCTTAGACCGATTGAGCCAAATGCTATGTTTCTTTGCTATATAGAAAGGAACAATCACGCATTAGTTATTAAAAAGTGCACATTCTCTAAACTTTAATTAGTTTCTAAGGGAACTTATCAAAACAATTTCCTCGTTTGTATGCAGTTTTCACATAAATGTTTGTAACTAAGGTAAAATAAGCTCTTGCGTCAATTTCATTAGAATTTCGCCATTTCAACAAAATAATCGATGGTGCTCTTGTGAAATCTTAATAGAATCCAGGTAAACTCCTTTTTCTGCTTTTATTTAAACTATGTGGTGAAACCAAATGTAAGACTGAGTAAATCTTTGTAAAGTTCTGTTGTGGGATCAGATCAAATAACTCTCAGTCTGGAGAATTAAATATAGATGGAAATGTTGCCCTGGTTCACCAGGGATTAAAACAAATGGCCTGAAAACTTGAGTTTCTGAAGTGCCTGCCCTGATTCTCCGTTCTGCATTGCTATTGATTTGGTTTTAACGCTGGGAGTCCATCTCAGAAAATATACCTTAAGGTAAAAATTTTGGCTGCATTTAAAATCCTGTAACAAGAAATACTTCAAAAATCTGTTCATCAGATCCTTAGTGACATGCTAATAACTAAGGATTCTTAAAAGTGAATTTCGCTCCCAGTTTAAAACCTCAGCTTTCTTTCAGCTATTTTCAGTTTTTTTTTCTTTATTTTTGGAAGACAAACACTGGAAATAAAGCAAAGGTAGATTGAAAAAAAACCCATCAAACGGTCCTGAAAGTGAACTATTCCCAAATCTCAAACAAATAAGCAAGACTGACAAGAAACAGTTCATGAGAGGATTCCAATACTTTTACACAGTTGACAGATAGCACTCCTACCTCAGTGGCAGTTCCACAGTAATAAAGTATGTAAGGATGACAGGGAGTCATTGCAGTAAAATGGCAAATGATACTGGATAAGGTCCTGTGCAATGCTGGTCAGAGTGTACTAGCTGATCTGAACCTTGCATTAATTGAATTCGCTGTGTGTCACCACTTTTAAATACTCACATTACAGATTCTATATAATTTGAAGATGCAACCAACTGCATTATGAAAAGTAACATTTGCCCATCCGTTGAATATTCCATCCATCCTCAGATGACTCAACATTACATTCAGCTCATCAATGGCAAAGCACAACCTGTTTTAATTCAGAAAATGTTACCTGTTCTGAAAATTGTAATCCTTAATGGTTAAACTTCTCCCATAACAACATTTACAAACAGTATAGTTCTTGTCTGTCTTGACTGTTTACGGAGAAAATAAGTATTTTTGCATATATTTAAAAATATGGATACTGATTAAAATGAATGACATGGAATTGACTGTGAATAGGAAGGAGATGTGGGTTTACCCTCTGTGCTGGTTTTGACACTTTACAATGTCATCTAAATGAGGTGTTGAGCATCCTTGCATTAGATAGAGGCGGGAAAATCATGTGAAACTTTGTCAGTTTCATTCAGTGTAGATTTCACAAATGATAAAGAATGGTAGGGTGCAGCTTTGATAAGTTTATTACTGAAGTCTGACTTTTTAAATTAGTTCATTGATGGGATGTGGCGTTGCTGGCAAGACTGCCATTTATTGCTGTGGAGCAGGTGGTTTTAAGCTGCATTTTCAAATTACTGCTGTTCATGTGAAAATACACTCACAGAGCACGTAGATCAGGAGTTCCAGAAATTTGACCCTGTAATGATGGAAAACAAAATGGTAATGGTCATCCAAGGTAAGGACAGTCTATTGTGCAGATGCAACCCAAATGGTGTTGTCACTGTTCAGAGATAATGAAATGCAAAAACTTCCTATTACAACAATTCACTCAGTATTTTCTTTAACTATTTAGAGATTTACGTGGAAATGAACTCCAATGTGACTGTAAAACAAAATGGATGATGAGTTGGCTGAAGACCATAAATGCCACAGTGACTGATGTTTTGTGTGCTGGCCCACCAGAACACGAGGGCAAGAAACTAATAGACCTGACAGCTTCTGACTTTGACTGCATGTCAACAGGTATGTCATCTTCCATATTATGTGTTTGCAAATTGGAAGTATAAATGTATTTTCAATTATAATTATCATAATGATCAATATTTCTTAGATCTATGTAATAATAAGTGAAACATGGCCTATTTAATTCACAATTTTAAGCATTGTTTTCCACCATTCTAATCACCGGAATCTCAAATGATATTTGGAAATAAAGCAAATAATGGGAAGAATTAGAATGAAAATTATTTTCTGAATGTGTTTTATTTATTGTGCCTTTTTTTTCCTGAAACTGGACACTGTTGAAACATGACTTTGGGACAATCAATAAATTGTTTAGCAGTAAGATAATAGACAATAGACAATAGGTGCTGGAGTAGGCCATTCAGCCCTTCTAACCAGCACCACCATTCATTATGATCATGGCTGATCATCCACAATCAGTTTCCTGTTCCTGCCTTATCCCCATAACCCTTGATTCCACTATCCTTAAGAGCTCTATCCAGCTCTTTCTTGGAAGTATCCAGAGAGTTGGCCTCCACTGCCTTCTGGGGCAGAGCATTCCATATATCCACCACTCTCTGGGTGAAGAAGTTTTTCCTCAACTCTGTTCTAAATAGCCTACGCCTTATTTTTAAACAGTGTTCTCTGGTTCTGGACTCACTCATCAGTGGAAACATGCTTCCTGCCTCCAGAGCATCCAATCCCTTAATATGTCTCAATCAGATCCCCTCTCATCCGTCTAAACTCAAAGATGCACCTTTGCTCTTGAGTTCTGAGATACCTAATCTGAGTTGATCTGCATTTTTTTTTCTTTACTCATTCATGGGATGAGGGCTTTGCTGGCTAGGCATTTATTGCCCATCCCTAATGTCCCAGAGGGCAGTTAATAGTCAACCACTTGTAGTTCAGACCAGGTAAGGATGGCAGTTTCCTTCCCTAAAGGATATTAGTGAATCAGATGGGTTTTTCCAACAATCGGCAATGGATTCATGGTCATCATTAAATCCTTAATTCCAGATATTTGTGGAATTCAAATTCCACCATCTGCCATGACGGGATTCAAAATCAGATCCCCAGAACGTTGTCTGGGTCTCTAGGTTAACAGTCCAGCGATTATACCATTAGGCAATTTCTTCGCCCGTCATGTAGAAATGCTACATTCGTCTTTAAGGCTTGTTGACTTCTGAAGGCGGATTGTCGTGGAGTTAAAGATAACTAAAGTTCCCACTCCTGATCACCATCCAGTGATTCCTGCTGGGAAGTGCAAGTGATTAATTTTGCGAAAGATCTTGTTGTCTTAGTGCCTGTCCCTTGATATTAATTAGCCTTACATCACTATACATGAATAATTAACACTGATTCACTGCATGATTCAGTAACTTCCATGACTGCAAGGGAAGAAACAGGAATAGAGGAAATGGAATTGACATCTAAAGTAGATGGGCAAATTCCATATATATATTAATAATAAAAGGGTTGTCAGAGAAACTATGCTGCCTGTTAGGGATCCAAACAAACTTCCACTGGTTGACATAGAAGACTTGACTGAGATTCTAAATGTGTATTTTGTATTTGGTGTTCATCAAGGAAGAAGAATTTGTCAAAGCTATGACAAACAAGGAAGGTATTGAAACACTGCTTGAGATAAAAATAAAGAAGTTGTGCACAGAGGCCAGATAAGACAAGGAAAGAAAGTAGAAATTGTGTGGGAATTGGCAATAATCTTCCAATCTTCCTCAGATATGGAAATAGATTATGTAGTAATGACTAGAGAATTGAAAATGTTATATCTTTGATAAAAAGGGAGAAAACAAAATTCTGGCAATTATAATCTGGTCGGTTTAATGTTTAATAGTGGGTTTGATACAGAAATAATAAACTAGAGAAAATTACCAGCCATTTCGACCTGCATAGATGAATAAAGGAGAATAGCTTTAGATCTGTTTGGGTCAAGTCATGATCAGATGATTTGCTTGATTCTTTGAGAGGACAGAGAGGGTGGACTTGGACAGTATAGTTGTTGCTGCATATATGAAGTTTTAAAAGACATCTGATAAAATTTCACATTTGAGATTTGGTGGGAAAACTGGGGTAAATGGTGCAGTAGCAGTGTAGATACAACATAGTTGGAGATTGAAAACACTGAGTTAGGTTTTTAATCTTTTTTTCTGAAGAAGGGTCCTGACCTGAAACATCAGCTTTCTTACTCCTCTGATGCTGCCTGGCCCGCTGTGTTCCTCCAGCTCCACACTGTGTTGTCACTGAGTTATGTTGACTGTTTTTCAGAAAATGAGACTCACAAAGTTTATTTTTGTTACTATGCCAATGGCTCAGAGACGAATCATGGGGTGCAATTTCAAAATCTGTAGATGACTGGGATAGTTTTAATCTCGTGAATACTCAGGACAATAGTAGTGGACTTCAAGAGGACATAGACATGCTGTTAGATTGGGGGAATGTGTGAAATGAGGCAAAATATGAATGGCATAACCAAAGAAACTAAAAGCTAAACTAAAATACTAAATGGATACTTTGATAATAGCTCATTGATCCAAAAAACTGGGCTGGATTTTACCCAAGGCTTTGAAACTCCAACATCAGTATTGACTAAATCAAAGTGAGATGTAATGTACGAAAAATGTCACTACACTAGGAGACAACTTCAGATCTTATCATGGTAGCTGATGGAATTTACATTTATGCAATTCAATTGATTAATAAAAATAAAAACTGGGAATTGAAAGCTAGTTTCAGTATTGGTGCGATGGTACTATCATCAGTTGTCGTAAAAGACTATCTGTAACAAATGTCCTTTAGAGAAGGAAATTTGTTATCTTTAACTGTCCTGTCCTATATGTACCTCTTAACTGCCCTCTTACATGGATTAACAAGCCATTCAGTTTTAACAAACTAATACAGAAAAGTCAAAACAGTATGTAACTATACCAATCATTTAGAACATAGAGTCCCTACAGTGTGGCAACTGCCTTTCAGCCCAACAAGTCCACACCAACCCTTGCAGAATCCCATGCCAACCCACCCCCTTATAACCCACCTAAACTACACATCCCTGAACACTATAGGCAATTTAGCATGGCCAATCCACCAGGCCTGCACACCTTTGGACTGTAGGCGGAAACCGGATCACTCAGAGGAAACCCACATGTTATAGGAGAATGTGCAAACTCCACACAGACAGTCGCCAAAGGTTAGAATTGAACCTGGGTCCCTGGCACTGTGAGGCAGCAGTGCTAACTATTGCGCCACCATGCTTTAAATTTAGACTCTGGTGTGATTCAATTTAACATTGATCTAGATGCTAGAATTGATTATATCATACCCAGCCCCAAGAGCCCCCTGAATTAAGTCACTTTTACCTACAAGCTTCGAGCTTGAAGCAAAACTTTTCCATGTGTCAACAAACAGCCGGGACTAGTTTAGTAGTCCTGTTCGAGAACAGCTTGGTTGCACTACTACTGACCAATGTGGCTAAGTCCTGAAGTATATATCTACCAGCAGAGAAAATAAGATAGAAAAACCTACTAGACCTTGGCCACACCAATTGGCTTGTCACACATGAGCCTGTCCATGACAGCATTGACCAATGCACAGTCTTTGTCTTCACACTGAGCATGCTGTCTATTGTGTTTTGTGCCACTGTGACTGTGTTCAATGGTATAGATTCCCAACCGATTGAACAACACAAAGCTGAGGCAACCATAAGGTGCTGCAATGCATCACCAACGACAGGAGTCTGAACCTCAATCTATAACCTCATGGCCCAGCATAAATACCCCACTGTACCATTAATATCAACTGGGACACTGATCCTGGTTCAAAGAAGAGTGCAGGAGGGTAGTCAGGAGCAGCACCTGACATACCTAAAAAATGAGATGTCAATCTGAAGCTACTTCACGGGACTACTTGACAAAAACTTCAAGTAGCATATCATAGCCGAACTAAGTGATTCCACAATCCATAAATGAAGTCAAAACTCTGCAGTCCTGCCCCGACCAGTTGTGAATGGTAGTAAACAATAAAGCAATTAAGGAAGGGACGTGGCTCCACAAATCTCCCCATCCTTAGTGACGGTGGAGCTCAGCATAACATACAAAGAAGTACATACAAAACAGGAGCAAAAGTAGACCAGTAGGTCCCTTAGGCCTGCTCCACCATACCATAAGATCACAGCATATCAATTTGCATTTTGAATTCCACTGTTCCATCTACTCCCAATAATGCTTGAGCCTTTGTATTAAAATTATTCACAACATCCATTTCCTTCTGCAGAAATTAGTTCCAATATTGTGGAACCCACTGACAGAAAAAACTGCTCCTCATCTCTATAGTCAAAAAAAGCAATCTCTAATTTTAAAACATTATTCCTTAGTTCTGGACTCGCCCACAAAAGAAAACATTCTTTCCATATCCACTGTTTTAAGACCATTCAGGATCTTACACATTGCAAACAAGACACCCCTCTTTTTCAGCTCCAGTAGTAACAAGCCCAGTCTGTCTAATCTATCCTTGTAAAACAATCTACTCATTCTGGGCATCAATCTAGTAAACCTCCTCTGAACTGCCTTTAAGACCATTACACTTTTCCTTAAATAAGGAAATTAGAAAATTCAAGCAATGGTCTCTCCAATGCCCTGTACAACTGAAGCATAACATAACATTCTTGCTTTTATGTACAATTTCTCTCAAAGGATAGCATCCCATCAGTCTTCTCAATTACTTGATATATCTGCATACTAATTTTCTGTCACACATATACTAAATCATCCAAAAACCTCCTCACCTTTAGAATTCTGTAGTTATTCTTTGTTTCAGTATTACTCTGCTTTTTCATTTTTCCTGTCAAAGCACTTCTCTTAGGATTGTAATTATTCTAGTTTTCTCTGCTTTATAGCTATCACTCAGATGCCTTTCATGTATTCTTTGGTGAAGACAGAGGCAAGATATTTGTTCATTTTATCTGCTATTTCCTTATTATCTACTATTCTTACTCTCCAGAGAACCAAACTTACTCTACTTAACTGGGTGGCTCGGTGGCTCAGTGGTTAGCACTGCAGCCTCACAGCGCCAGGGACCCGGGTTCGATTCCAGCCTCAGGTAACTGTCTGTGTGGAGTTTGCACATTCTCCCCATGTCTGCGTGGGTTTCCTCCCGGTGCTCCGGTTTCCTCCCACAGTCCAAAGATGTGAAGGCTAGGTGGATCGGCCATGCTAAATTGCCCATAGTGTTCATGGGTGTGTGGGTTATAGGGGGGTGGGTCTGGGTGGGATGCTGCAACAGGCGGTGTGGACTTGTTGGGCCGAAGGGCCTGTTTCCACACTGTAGGGAATCTAATCTTAACCCGTTCCTTGTTAAATACCTATAACATTGCTTGCTACTTGTTTTTACATTCCAAACTAACTTCCCCTTGTTATCTAATTTTTTCCTCCTGATTAACTTCTAATCATTCTCTGATGTTCTTTATATTCTGATCAATCACCTGACTGCTATTTATTTCTCCACAGTTAAATGCTCTTTCATTAAGTTTGATGTCTTCCTTGAATTATTTAGTTAACCATGGACAGTGGATCCACTCTTTAGCATTTTTCTTTGTGGCTGAAATACATGTATTTTGAATCATCTGAAATATCCCCTGAAATGAATGCCACTTTTTCTCAATTGATCTAACCCCTAGCCTAGTACATCAGTTCATTTCAGCTAGGTCAGCTTTCATATCCACATAGATACCCTTATTTATGTTTAAAATACTTGTCTTAGACTCAGCCTTTTCCCTTTCAAACAGAACACAATTCCAACATATTGCTGTTACCTCGGGGTCCCTTAGTTCAGAGGGTATTAATTAATCCTGTCATATTACACAATACCAAATCTAATATAACCTGCTCTCTGGTTCCAGTGCATGCTGATATCAGAAATTATTTTAAAGGCAACCTATGAACTCCCCATCCAGGTTTCTGCTAAAAATCTAACTTTTCTAGTTTATAAGTAGATTAAAGTTACCCATTATTATTGCTGTTCCTTTATCACAAGTTAACACTATTTACTATTGTATACTTTGTCCTACATTGTAGTTACTGTTCAGGGCTTGTAGACTCCTGCCAGTAGCGACTCCTTTCCCCCACTATTCCACATCTCCATCTAAATAGATTCTATGTCCTCATTTGCTGGACCAAGTTCATCTCTCACTATTCAATAAATGCTATCCTTGACTGACAATGCTACCTCTCCACCTTTACCTAACTTCCTACTTTTTGTAAATGTCATTTACGTGTCAGATGTCAACATTCAGACCCAATCCATGTCCTGCTGAAGCCATATCTCTGTAATCACTATCAGATGATTTTTACTTATTTCAAAGTGCCCTATCAATTTGTTTACTTTGTTGCGCATGTGATGTGCACAGAATTTAGTTTTGCCTTTTTGTTATGTTTGTAACATCTGGTCCCGATTGCTGGTGCATGCCTGGGTGTTTTCTCTCTGCCTTTTCCTAACATTCTCATTTTCCAAAGTACTATTTTCTATTTTTACCATGTCCCCACTCTTTGACAGATTGCATCTTTGCATATTTGACACCTTGCCCTTTAAAACTGTCCCCACTTCCATGGTTACACACTCCACAAAAGCACTGTCTCCAACGTGGTTCAGGTGTAGACCTTCTCATGGTTCAGGCCTACATTCCCCAGTGCCAGTGCCAGTGACCCAAGAACTGGTTCCAAATTCTCCCAAACTAGACTTTGATCTAGAGATAGCAAGAACTGCAGATGCTGGAATCAGAGATAACAGTGTGGAACTGGAGGAGCAGAGCAGGCCAGGCAGCATCAGAGGAGCAGGACAGTTGTCGTTTTGGGTCGGGACCTTGATCTACGTATTATTCTCTCTGATTTGATGTACCCTATACCAATTTGCATACAGCTCAGGTAATTATCCAGAGATTATCATCTTTGAGCATCAGCTTTTAAATTTAGTGCCAAGTCCTCATATTCTTTATGTAGAACATTTTTCCTAGTTTCACTGATGTCCTTGGTATCATTGGGAGTCAATGGGCTGGTGATATTATTGCTAGACTATTAATCCAGAAACTCAACTAATATATTGAATGCTGCCATGACAGATGATGAAATTTGAATTCAATAAGAAGAAATTTGCAATTAAGAATCCACTGTGGCCATGAAACTATTGCCAATTGTCAAAAAAAACCCATCCGGTTCACTAATATCCTCTAGGGAAGGAAATCTGCCATCCTCACCTGGTTCGGCCTGCATGTGACTCCAGACCCACAGCAAAATTGTTGACACCCACTTGCCCTTTAAAATGACCTAGTACCACTCAGTTGTTGAGACTTCTTAGAAATTGATATTTAGGAATGAAACTAGCATCTGGCATTGACTCAGACAGCTGAAAAGACGTTGGCAGAAACAGCAAAGTCCTCCTTACTAAGATCTGGGGGCTAGTGCCAAAGCTGGGAGAGCTGTTTCCCAGATTATCATGCAACAGCTTGAAATAGTCATACAGAATCATGCCTGGCAGACAGTGTTCCAGGTACCACTATCACCTTCCTTATACCACTGGCATTTTTCCTAGTTTTACCCAAGCCCTTGGTATTGTTGGGAGACAATGGGCTTGTGATATTATTGCTGGACTATTAATCCAGAAACTCAACTAATATAATGAATCCTCTATCACCAGCAGTATGGACCCAGCGCAGGCGGTTATACAGTGGTATACATTTGGCAGGGAGTTGCCATGGGAGTCTTCCACATTGATTCCGGACCATATGAAGTCTCATGGTTTCAGGTTAAGCACAGACAAGGATACCTCCTGCTGGTTACCATGTACCTTCCTCCCTCAGCTGATGAATCTGTGCTCCTCCATGTTGAACAACACTTGGAGGAAACACTGAGGGTGGCCAGGCAGCAAAATGTATTCTGGGTGGGGGATTTCAATGTCACAACCAAGAGTAGCTCAACAGCAGTACAACTGATTGAGCTGAATGGTTCAAAGGACGTAGCTGCTAAACTGGGTCTGTGGCAGATGGTAAGGAAGCCCACAAGAGGGGAAAAACATACTTGACCTCATCCTTTCTAATCTGCCAACTGCAGTTGCATCTGTCCATGACTGCATCAGTAATAATGGTCATTGCACAGTCCTTGTGGAGACAAAGTTCCATTTTCACATTGGGAATAACCTCCAATGTGTTGTGTGGCACTATCACCATGCTAAATAGAACAGACTTTGAACAGATCTAGCAATTGAAGACTGGGGATCCAAAAGACAGATAGGCCATTAACTGCAGCAGTATTGTACTCTAGCACAATGCACAACCTCATGGCCCTGCATATTCCCCACTCAACCATTACCATCAAGCCAGGGATTAACCCTGGGTGAATGGAGCGCGGACCAGGAGCAGTACCAGGGCATACCTGAAAATGAGTTGTCAACCTAGTGAAGCTACCAAACAGGATGAATTGCATGTCAAGCAGCAAGTGATTGGCAGAACTAAGTGATCCCTTACCCAACAGATCAGATCTAAGCTCTGCAGTCCTGCCACATCCATTGTTAATGATGTTGGACAATTACATAATTCACGGGAAGATTTGGGTCCACAAATATCCCCATCCTCGATAATGGAAGAGCCCAGAACAACAATGCAAAAGATAAGGCTGAAGCATTTGCAGCAATCTTCAGCCAGAAATGCCAAATGGTAGATCCATCTTAGCCTCCTCCAGTGGTCCCCAGCATTACAGATACCAATCTTCATCCAATTCGATTCACTCCACATGATGTCAAGAAATTGTTGGAGACATTGGATACTGTAAAGTCTATGGGTCCTGTCAACACTGTAGCAATAGTACTGAAGATTTGTGCTCCAGAATTTGCTGCTCCCCTAGCCAGACTGTTTCCAATGCAGTTACAACACTGGTATTTTCCGATCAATGTTGAAAATAGCCCAGGTATATACTATACACAAAAAATAGGACAAATCCAACTTGGCCAATTGCTGACCCATCAGTCTACTCGCAACCAATAGTAAAGTGATGGAAGGTACCATCAACAGTGCTGTCAAGCAGCACTTACTCAGCAATAACCTGGTCAGTGATACCAGAGCCACTCAGTTCCTGAATTCATTGCAGCCTTTGTTCAAACATGAACAAAAGAGCCGAATTCCAGAGGTGAGGTCAGAGTGACAGCCCTTGACATCTAGGCCGCATTTGACAGATTGTGCCATCAAGCACGCTGTAGCAAAATCAGAATCAATAGTTATCAGGGAGCAAACGCTCCAGTGGTTGGAGTCATACTGGCATATACAAAGATGGTTGCGGTTGCTAGAGATCAGTCATCTCAGATCCAGGACATCTCTGCAGAAGTTCATCAGGGTAGTGTCCTAGGGTCAACCATCTTCAGCTGCTTCATTAATGACCTTCCCTCCATCATAAGGTCAGAAGTGGGAATGTTTGCCAATGATTGCACAAGGTTCAGCACCATTTGTGACTCCTCAGATACTGAAGCAGTCCTTGTTCAAATTCAATCAGATCTGGACCTGGGCTGACATGTGGCAAGTAACATTCACATCACACAATTGCCAGGCAATGCCCATCTTCAATAAGAAACAATTTAACAGCCATCCCTTAACATTCAATAGTGCTGCTATCCACTGTCAACATCCTGGGGGTTACCATTGGCCAGAAACTCTGGCGAAGATCTTTGCTTCCTCACTCTCCACGGGAGTCGTATCGGAAGATTGGAGGGAGGCAAATGTTGTTCCTCTTTTCAAGAAAGGGAATAGGGAAATCCCTGGAAATTACAGACCAGGCAGTCTTACATCTGTGGTCAGCAAGGTTTTGGAAAGAATTCTGAGGTTTAGGATTTATGACTATTTGGAAAAGCATACTGTGATTAAAGGGAGTCAGCATGGCTTTGTGAGGGGCAGGTTATGCCTCACAAATCTTATTGAGTTCTTTGAGGAGGTCATGAGACAGATTGACGAGTGTCGAGCAGTGGATGTGGTGTACATGGACGTCAGCAAGGCATTTGATAAGGTTCCCCATGCAGGCTCATTCATAAAGTCAGTGGGTATGGGATACAGGGTGATTTGCTGTCTGGATTCAGAATTGGTTGGCTGACAGGAGGCAGAGAGTGGTTGTAGATGGTAAGTATTCTGGCTGGAGGTCAGTGCTGAATGGTGTCCCGCAGGGCTCTGTTCTTGGGCCTCTGCTCTTTGTAGTTTTTATAAATGACTTGGATGAGGATGTTGAGGGGTGGGTTAGTATGTTTGCTGATGACACAAAGGTTGGAGGTGCCGTTGATAGTATCGAGGGCTATTGCAGGCTTCTGCAAGACATTGACAGTATGCAGAGCTGGGCTGAGAAATGGCAGATGGAGTTCAACCTGGATAAGTGCAAAGTGATGCATTTTGGAAGGTTGAACTTAAATGCTGAATATAGGATTAAAGGCAGGATTCTCGGCAGTGTGGAGGAACAGCGGGATCTTGGTGTTCAAGTGCATAGCTCCCTTAAAGTTGCCACCCAAGTGGATAAGGTTGTTAAGAAAGCATATGGTGTTTTGGCTTTCATTAACAGGGGGGTCGAGTTTAAGAGCCGCGAGGTTATGCTGCAGCTCTACAAAACCCTGGTGAGACCACACTTGGAATATTGTGTCCAGTTCTGGTCGCCCTATTATAGGAAAGATGTGGAGGCTTTGGAGAGGGTGCAAAGGAGGTTTACCAGGATGCTGCCTGGACTGGAGGGCTTGTCTTACGAGGAGAGTTTGACTGAGCTTGGACTCTTCTCTCTGGAGAGAAGGAGGAAGAGAGGTGACCTGATCGAGGTGTACAAGGTAATGAGAGGCATGGATAGAGTCGATAGCCAGAGACTTTTTCCCAGAGCAGGATTGACTGCCACGAGGGGTCATAGTTTTAAGGTGTTAGGAGGAAGGTATAGAGGAGACGTCAGAGGGAGATTCTTCACCCAGAGAGATGTGAGAGCATGGAATAGTTTTCCAGTGGTATTCGTGGAAGCGGAGTCATTAGTGACATTTAAGCGACTGCTGGACATGCACATGGACAGCAGTGAATTGAGGGGAATGTAGGTTAGGTTATTTTATTTTTGGGTTAGGATTATTCCACGGCACAACATCGTGGGCCGAAGGGCCTGTACTGTTCCGTACTTTTCTATGTTCAATGTTCTATGTTCAATTGGACTTGCCACATAAACACAGTGACTACGACAGCAGAGCAGAGGCTAGGCATATGTGGCAAGTAACTCACCACCTGACTCCCCAAGACCTGTTCATCATTTATAGGTCAGGGTGTTGATGGAATACACCCCACTTCCCTGCATGGGTGCAGCTTCAAGAACACTCAAGAAACTTGATACCATCCAGGACAAAGCAGCCCAACTGATTGGCATCATATCCACAAGCACCTACCCCCTCTACTGCTGACACTTGTGGCTGCACTGTGTCCTATATACAAGGTGCACTGCAGAAATTCACCAAAGATCCTGAGACACACCTGTCAAACCTAAGACCACTTTCATCGAGAAGGACAAGGGTATCAGATACATGATCTCATACCATCTGCAAGTTCCCCTCTAAACCACTCACCATCCTGACTTGAAAATATATCACCATTCCTTCACTGTTACTGGGTCAGAATCCTGAAATTCCCTCTCTAAAGGCAGTGAAGGTCAACCCAAATGGACTGCAGAAGTTCAAGAAGGCGGCTCACCACCGCCATATTAAGGGTAACTAGGGACGGGCAATAAATGTGACCAGCCAGCAACCCGGATTTAAAAAAAAACCTACATGGGCCAAGATCACTGGATCCTCCCTTCCCAGTGCATATTCCTTTCCAACCCTAAGCATTTGCCCTGAACTCTGATAAATCATAGCTCTCTGGACCCTTGCTGTATGCAGTGGAGAATGGAGTCCTATTCCTCTCATGATACTAACTCCTCCTGCTACTAATGCACTCCTTGTTGCTTTCTCCCTTCAAAAGCTTCATTTACTGCAATGCCGTAATCAGTCTGCTCATCCAACCCAAGAGGACCCCAAACCTATTGGACAATTGCAGAGCCTGATGCTCCTCTCGCACTCTAGTTGCCCTCGCCTGTCTAACTCAAAGTCACACCAGTGAACCCAGTGTCAATGACCACTAACCTCATTAGAAAACCCAATCCTAAGTGTTTTGCCGAAGAATGGTCCAGACCCAAAACGTCAGCTTTCCTGCTCACCTGATGCTGCTTGGCCTGCTGTGCTCATCCAGCTCTACACCTTGTTACCTAAGTGACGTGACTTGTTTCATATAATGAAACTTTCCCTATACCAATGCATTGCAGTGTCTACAGTTCAGCCTCCAGCTCATAAACTCTGCGCCAAAGCTCCTTGAACTTCAATCAGTTACTGCAGACATGTTGTGCCTTAATCACAGTGGTATCCAGGAACTCCCATACACTACTGCCTTGGCATACCACCTGAACTGCCAACTTTAAGTATTTAATTATATGGTTCTGTTATTTATGATGCATTTTATACATTTATTAACCTTACCACCAATTCTTATGCTGTGTTAAATTTAAGAATAGAAAAGACATTAATCACTTGCCAGATACTACCAAACAGATAGCTAATTTCTCTGTAACCGAGCAAGAACAAATTCCAATCAGCTACAATAAATCTAGCTTTGTCTCTAACTGCCTGGTACAATGTTCTTTTCTCACTTGCTGCTCATGATAATGCTGTCTGCCTGACCAGAAATCCTTGTTTAGTCCTTAGGTGACGTTGGTTACTGTCTCAGGGTCATCGTCTCAGTGATACTAACTCCCTGACTCATGATCCTCACCCTGTCTGCTCCTTTATGTAATGCTGACTCCACATCTTGGGGTCCTTCTTTTGTTCGCTCTTTTAGGTGATGTTGGCTGCCTGTTTTGGGGGTCCACCTTTTGCCTCCTCCTCAGTGAAAGAAGCATGTGCAACCTGATTCAGCCAGAAATGACAAGTCGAAGATTCACATTAGTCTTTTCTTGAGATCCCAGCAGGAGATCGTCAGTCTTCAGCCAACTGGCTTCACTCCACGTGACATTGAGAAATAGTTGAAGGAATTGGATATTTCGAAGTCTAAGTCTTGAAAAGAACTCAGTAATAACACTGAAGGCGTGTGCTTCAAAATGCCCATGCCCTTAATCAAGCTAGAAAGCCAAAAAGCTAAAAACTAAAAAGCAGGACAAGTCCAATTTGACCAATTATTGCAGCATGGTGGCTCAGTGGTTAGTACTGTTGCCTCACAGTGTCAGGGACATGGGTTCGATTCCACCCTGTGTAGAGTTTGCATATTCTGCTTGTGTCAGCATGGATTTCCCCCAAGTGCTCTGGTTTCCTCCTATAGTCCAAAGATGTGCAGTTTAGGTGGATTGATCATGCTAAATTGCCCCACAGTGTCCAGGGATGAGCAAGCCAGGTGGAGTAGTCATAGGAAATTCAGGGTTACAGGGATAGGTTGGGGGCTGGGTTTAGGTGGGATGCTGTTTGGAGGGTCTGTGTGGACATGATGGGCCAAATGGCCTGCTTCTACATGGTAGGGATTCTATGATTAGTCAGCTCTTGATCATGAGAAAAGTTGTTGACTGGGTTGCTTGACGGTGCTATCAATCAGCATTCACTAGCAATAAGTTGTCCACTTGTGCCCAGTTTGGGTTCTGCTAGGGCCATTCAGCTTCTGATCTTGTTACAGCCTTAAACCAAACATGGACAAAAAGCTGAATTCCAGAAGAGAGGTGACAGCGACTGTCATTGCATGTCACGGGAGTGCTTGACTGAATGTGATGTTACTGAGGTCTGGCAAAAGTGGAGTGAATAGGAATCAGGAAGAAACTGTTCCATTGTTTAGAGTGTGATATCTCACACAACGGAATTGGTTGTAATTTTTAGAGGCCAATCATTTCAGCCCAAGGCATTGATGCATGAATGCTTCAGGATAGTGTCCTCAGTGTGACTCTTTTAGTTGCTTGATCATTGACTTCCTTGAAATATAACATTAGAAACTGTCTGACTTTTGTGTGACACTAAAATTCTAGTCTCTTTTGAAATGAAAATCAAAGTAAAATACTGCAGATGCTACAAATCTGAACTATAAAGCAAAGGGCTGGAAAAACTCAGCAGGTCTGGCAGCATTTGGGTGAGAGAAACAGGGTTAATATTTTGTCTGACATAACTCTTTTCTCTTCTGAGTGATAGAGTTATATTGGACTTGAAATGTTAAATCGCTTGGGTTTCTCCAGTATTTTCTGTTTTTATTACTTAATACAACGAATGCTAGAGAAAACTTTATTCTGACTTTTCAAATTTTTGAATAAATGAAGTTATGTACATGGAAACAAAACACAAAAATACTTATGGTATAGTCCACATTGTCAGTTCCTGTTAAAGATCAACATCACTCCACAAATATTTTCAATTCTGCTTCCCTATTGTTACATTGATTGGTATACTGTAATTGTTTCCTTTTATGTAGTTGTAAACAATCAATGCCTTGACAGAATGTTACTAAACACAAGTTTAAAAATGTAGCAGTAAGCAAATTTTGATCTTAATTCTAAAGTGCAACTTTGGTGTAATGTTAGTACTGCATGAAATAAAGATCACAAATTTATTATTGAAACAACAAGATGTAGAGCTGAATGAACACAACAGGCCAAGCAGCATCAGATGAGCAGGAAAGCTGATGTTTCAGGCCTAGACCCTTCTTCAGAAAATTTATTATTGCTTGTTTCGCTCTTTGTCTGACTGAGCAAAGCTCGTAATGTCAGAAACTGTATAATATCTTTTAAGATGAGTATGATTTTCTTTTACGAGTGTTCCTCCAAACCAAATTATAAAATCTAAGATAACAAGGTGTGGGGCTGGATGAACAGAGCAGGCCAAGCAGCACCTTAGGAGCACAAAAGCTGATGTTTCGGGTCTCGAACCTTCATCAAAAAAGGGGGATGGGGAGAGGATTCTAAATTAAACAGGGAGAGGGGGGAAGTGGATTGAAGATGGATAGAGGAGGAGATAGGTGGGGAGGTAGGGAGGGGACAAGTCAGTCCGGGGAGGACGGACAGATCAAGGGGGCAGGATGAGGTTAGTTGGTAGGAAATGGAGGTGCAGCTTGAGGTGGGAGGAGGGGACTGGTGAGAGAACAGATTAGGCAGGCAGGGATGAGCTGGGCTGGTTTTGGGATGCAGTGGGGGGAAGGGGAGATTTTGAAGCTGGTGAAATCCACATTGATACCATTGGGCTGCAGGGTTCCCAAGCAGAATATGAGTTGCTGTTCCTGCAACCTACGGGTGGCATCATCATGGCACTGCAAGAGGCCCAGGATGGACATGCTGTCTAAGGAATGGGAGGTGGAGTTGAAATTGTTCGCGACTGGGAGGTGCAGTTGTTTACTGCGAACGAAGCTTCGGTGTTCCGCAAAGCGGTCCCCAAGCCTCCGCTTGGTTTCCCCAATGTAGAGGAAGCAGTATACCACATTGGCGGATGTGCAGGTGAACATCTGCTTGATGTGGAAAGTCATCTTGAGGCCTGGGATGGGGGTGAGGGAGGAGGTGTGGGGGCAGGTGTAGCACTTCCTGTGGTTGCAGGGTAAAGTGCCGGGTGTGGTGGTCAAGGATGCCCTCGATTGTGTCTCCCGCACCTCATCCCTCACACCCCTCGCAATAACCGCCAAAAGAGAATCCCCCTCGTCCTCACACTCCACCCCACCACCCTCCGGATACAATGCATCATCCTCTGACACTTCCACCATCTACAATCCGACCCCACCACCCAAGACATTTTTCCCTCCCCACCCTTGTCTGCCTTCCGGAGAGACCACTCTCTCTGTGACTCCCTTGTCCGCTCCTCACTCCCCTCCAACCCCACCACACCCGGCACCTTCCCCTGCAACCGCAGGAAGTGCTACACTTGCCCCCTGACCTCTTCCCTCACCCTCATCCCAGGCCCCAAGATGACTTTCCACATCAAGCAGATGTTCATCTGCACATCTGCCAATATGGTATTCTGCATCCATTGTACACGGTGTGGCTTCTTCTACATTGGGGAAACCAAGCGGAGGCTTGGGGACTGCTTTGCAGAACACCTACACTCGCTTCGCAGTAAACAACTGCACCTCCCAGTCGCAAACCATTTCAACTCCCCCTCCCATTCCTTAGACGACATGTCCATCCTGGGCCTCCTGCAGTGCCATAACGATGCCACCCGGAGGTTGCAGGAACAGCAACTCATATTCCGCTTGGGAACCCTGCAGCCTAATGGTAATCAATGTAGATTTCACCAGCTTCAAAATCTCCCCTCCCCCACTGCATCCCAAAACCAGCCCAGCTCGTCCCCGCCTGCCTAACCTGTTCTTCCTCTCACCTATTTCCCACCCCCCCACCTCAAGCTGCACCTCCATTTCCTACCTACTAACCTCATCCCATCCCCTTGACCTGTCTGTCCTCCCCGGACTTACCTATCCCCTCCCTACCTCCCCACCCATACTCTCCTCTGCACCTACCTTCTCCTCGTATCCATCTTCAGTCCGCCTCCCCCTCCCTCCCTATTTATTTCAGAACCCTCTCCCCAGTCCCTCTTCTGATGAAGGGTCGAGACCCGAAATGTCAGCTTTTGTGCTCCTGAGATGCTGCTTGGCCTGCTGTGTTCATCCAGCTACACACTTTGTTATCTTGGATTCTCCAGCATCTGCAATTCCCATTATCTCTGATCACAAATTATAAAACCTTCTTGTTTTATTTATTTTTTGAATTATTATCTAAAGGTTATGAAGTTAAATTATTTTTTTCAAATTATGTTTGATTCTCATGTTTGTGTACATTAATTAACCTTAAAAGACTAAAAAGGGATGTACAACCACGAATCGTGTGTGTTATCTATCAAAGAGTATTAACGTTCCTGGGCTATTACTGAGGAGGTAAGAAGCAAAATGGTAGCAAGCTCAAATCAGAAAACCAGCAATGTGATAGCTGTGGTTTCTAAACCACACAGAGCTTCCAGAAAGTGAAATCTATCTCTGATGACCTTGACATAGGAATTCCAAGAAGGCTGAGTTAACATTAAAATGGTGAAAGCAAATATATGCTTACAGCTGGAGGCTATTAATGATTCAGTAGACAAAAAGATAAATCAGTTCTGGTGATATTTATACAGTAATGACCAGTAAAAAAACTTTTTATTTGCAGAGTTTGTGCTGCACCAGATCTTACCGTATGAGTCTATATCTGTGAACACATTCTCTTTTAAGGATGACGTGTATGTAGCAATTGCTGAACCTAATGTGGGAAACTGCAGAGTGCTTGAATGGAACTATATTGAGATGAATTTTAGAAGTTATGATAATATAACTGGTACGTATGAATCTAACTAATGGCGATTAAATGTATTGTGCATAATTTTTATCATTTTTAAATTTGAATCCCTGTTAATATTTTAATGTCCTTTGTGACCATCTGATGTTATCTGGTCCTCAGCCATACAAATAGAGAAGGGAGGAAAGCACCTTGTTACATTTCTTGGAGATATACTGAAACATTTCACATGTAATGAAATACTTTCTCGTCTTGATAGATGGGTTCAGAGTTGACCCCTGCTGTGCTGTGATTTGCTCCTGCCATGTATTTACTTGATCCCTGTCACGTATTGGGTTGATTCCTTCCATGTGCTTAATTGATCCCTGCTATTTGTTGAGTTGATCTCTGCTGAGAGCTGAGTTGATCCCAGTTGTGTACTGAATTGTTGATTTCAGCTCCAGTACCAATGAAAGCCTCACAACTGGTGCTGGCTGTCCAGGTTAAGGAAAAAAAAACAATAAGGAGGGTCTCAGATCCTGATATCCATCCTTCGTTATTGGAAAGTCCACATGCATGAAAATCAGGTGAGGACAGGATTAGATTCCATCTTCATCCATTTGCTCTGTGGATTCATCCGTGAAGAAAGCCCATGTTGGTGATGTATAAAGGAGCTTTGTCCACTGCACTGTACTTTCAAGTTGATTGCCAGCTTTAGAAGGGGATGTCAGCGTTTTGCTAATGATATTATATTTCAGTTCAGAATTTACATGAGTCTTGAATACATTGTTCTAGCTCATTGTGCTAGACTGGCCATTCATAATGCATTTGTGCAGATTTTTACAAATTAGAAGCCAGTGATGTGACCTGGTGTACCAGTATAATTAATATTTTGCTAGCTAACTCTTGACTGTAAATGTAAGGTTGTGTGTATTACATCAGTATCCAATGCACTGCATTTGATTATGTCATCTTTGCATTATCTGTGATTCAGTCAGAAAAATAGTAGCCATGGCATAGGAACTGCTAAAGGACCATTTCAACACGATTAAATTTTTAAGACTGAATAATTATACACAAATGAAGATAATGAACCAAAAATCTATGTCAGTACCAAACCAAACGAGTATTCTAACCTCCTGAGTGGAGTTGAATCAGGTGGGAAATGAAAATGAAAGAATATCAAATTATTAAGCCAAACTAGTTAATTTTAGTCTTTCTAAGTTCTACACTTCTTGGATTGTATATTTGTGGAAAATTATTATAAAGTGATGTAGACATTGCTACAAACATTTTTACTGTTTTATTTATAATTTGCACTCATTCTTAGTTCACTTTGCCATTTCATTTAAAGATTCTCCCATTATATTGTATTCTGTGTCTCTGAGAGTGAGATGTAATTGAGGTTGAAGCCTGTCAGTGGTATTTTACAACTGGTAGCCAGGAGGTGTGAATGTAGCGCATGCTAAATACTCATGAGGGTCATTATTGTGGGTTTCCCAAGTTGTTTGATGTGGAGGCCTGCCTTACACCAGATATTGTGAGCAAATCAAAATGTGAATATGAAATATAGCCTATAACTTCCCACAATGTCAACATGATTTAACAACAAACAGGGCAACCTAGAAAATGAGCAAAAGTTCAGTAACACTATAACACGGCAACATACTGATGGTGAAAAAAAAAATTGTTAGGCAGACTTTGTCACATAAATAGTACAAAGTTCCAGGAGCTCAAAAACCATAATTCCCTCTGAATGTGAGTACCAGTCAATAAAGTCATGAAAGAAGTGCAACACAATTTTAGTTTGCATAACTGGAATGTCCTGGCATCTGCTCAGGTTAGCATTACTTTGTAGAAAAGCACCAGAAAAGTCAGAAGTGATGGTAATGGCCTTTAGTCCCCACAAAACTTCACTCCCTTCAAACTAATGCCTACTTGCCTTCTTTTGTAGGCCTAGGTCTCTGCTGATTTACTGGTCTTTTGGGCCCTTCTGCTCCTTTAACGACCAACCACTTATTCTGGTGTTGCAGCAATGGTGTTTGAGCAGCACTGTAATGTTACAGCCAGATATTGGCTGGATCTGTCTCAATGGTATGAATCATCATGCCTCAGTAAAGACAGCTGATCTAAAGAAATGGGTTAGGGTTGAGACAGTTTTAAAGGTTCAGGGAAAAGGGTCATCCTCTCATAATTGTGTATGTCTGTGTTTTTCCATCTGCATTTTACAATGTTTAATAGGTGTTACAATTCAGATTGTTAATATACTATGTGATAATCAGATAATAGGAGGCTGTTTGTTTCAAAATTCAACTGAATTTTAAAAAAAATTAACTAAAATATGGGATGAAAGCACTGTCTGTCTAAGCGTAACCACGCTCTCCTCCCTCCCTATCTCCATAACCACTCTCCCTTCAGCTCTACTACATTTGAAGGATCTTCACGTTCCTCCAATTCTGACCACTTCTGCATTCCTAATTTTCATTGCTGTCTTGTTGATAGTTATGTTTTCAGCTGGTCTCCCAAATCTTTATGTCCCAAACTCTACTTCTGTTTTTAAATTTGCCTTTAAAACTGACCATTTTGTCTAAGATTTTTTAGCTATCTGTCCTAACATAGTTTTGTATAACTTGGTGTCAGATTTGTTCCTGAAAAGCACTTTGGGATGCTTTACTGCATAAAGGATATATATAACTGCAAATTGATGTTGCACCGAGTAGCCTCTTCCATGTCTTCCTTTCTCTCTCTCTCTGGCATACAGCCTCTTTATGTAAAAATATCCTTTTTGAAACAAGTGTTCATTTTACATGACTTTCACATCGATTGAGCTGTGTGCATTTGTCATTGCATGGTCTGACCAGATGAATATAGTGTTAGATAACAGTTCTGTGCTACTTTTACAGGTCAGTCCATAGTTGGATGCAAAGCAATATCACTTCAAGAACAAGTCTTTGTGATAGTTGCACAACTCTTTGGTAATTCTGTCATTTACAAATACGATGAGAGCTGGACCAAATTTGTGAAATTTCAGGAGATCAAAGTTTCTCAAATTTCAAAGCCAAATGATATTGAGGCATTCCAGATTGAAAATGAATGGTTCTTTATTATAGTCGACAGTTCAAAAGCTGGGTTATCAACAATATACAAATGGAATGGCAAAGGATTTTATCGTTATCAGACTCTGCATGAATGGTTCAGAGACACAGACTCAGAATATGTCAACATTAACGGTAAATCATGTTTGATATTAACCAGTCAGTCACAAGACCCAGCCATTTTTGAATGGAACAAAAAGACAAAACAGTTTGTTCAACAAAGTACAATGCAACATATGGAGGATGTCATAGCTGTGGAAAGTTTCAGAATTAAAAATGATCTGTTCATCTGCCTGACAAAATTTATTGGAGATTCTAAAATTTTGAAATGGAATATAACACATTTTGTTGAAGTTCAAGATCTCCCTTCAAGAGGATCAATGATACTGCAGCCATTTTCATTCAATGATCGACACTATTTGGTTGTAGGCAGTGACTACACTTTCTCTCAGATTTATATTTGGGACAATCAAAAGAAAGCGTTCACAAAATTTGAAGAAATGTATGTACAGGCTCCTCGGTGTTTTACTGCTGTATCCACAGATCGAATGGATTTTTTAATTGCTGCAAGTTTTAAAGGTAGCACTCAAATTTTTGAGCATGCAATTGTTGATTTAAGTCTGTAACTTAATAAAAAGATATTGAATCCAAATAGGTGAGTTAGATTGCTATTGAATCTTTTGAAGTAAATGCAGAGGAAGCTGGAGTAAATGTAAAATATTAAACATAAAGCAAATGTACCATTAGAAGAAAAACAGCCACAGAAACTGAACAATCAGGTAGTCTTCTCTTTCTGTGTCTGCTGGCTTTCTTCGTGAGGAAAGCTGAAGCATGTTATTTTCCTTGATATTTGTCAAAGACGCAGATGCATTGACTGTCTTCCTCTAAATTGCTAAACTCAGAATCAAAACTACATTTATTGACTATAACAAAGTAATTTGAAATGTGCTTTCCTTTTACTATCAGTACATTACCTGCAGTAGCAAAATATTTATGAAATGAGCTCTTATTCATTGTTAATATATATTCTAAGTTTAGGATATGCATATTACAATTCTAACATGTCATGTTAGGCAATAAATACAAATGTCCAAGCTTGATGCAATCTTATAGAATAAAATATTCTTCCTGAATTAACATTATATTAGCTGGCTTACTTGTTGTTGGCACAATCAAATACCATTTACACAACTCATTTCATTAGCTAGATTTTTGAATTGGCTCTTTTTTTTTCATGAGTACTTTCCACTTCTGAATTGCATTTACCATATCTGACACATTTTAACTTCTAAGTTAGCTTGATGGAAGAAGCTAGGCAAGTACGAGGGCAAGTTACTGAACAGCAGAATGGTAGTGGTGAGGATTAAAAAAGAATGTCTACTCACTACCTTTCTTTGTCAGAAAGCTGTTTATTTCTGCTGCAAAGATAAGGGGGAGCAATTCCTGTAAATCTATGGTGAACAAAGCCAGGCAAGTGGTAGGTCACAGAATCCCTACAGGGTGGAAACAGGCCCTTTGGCTCAACAAGTCCACACCAACCCTCACAGCATTCCACCCAAACCCATCCCCCTATAACCCACTTACCCTACACATCCCTGAACACTATGGGCAATTTAGCATGGTCAATCCGCCTAGCCTGCACATCTTTGGACTGTGGGAGGAAACCAGAGCACCCGGAGGAAACCCACGCAGACATGGGGTGAATATGCAAACTCCACACAGACAGTTGCCCAAGGATGGAATCGAACCTGGGTCTCTGGCGCTGTGAGGCAGCAGTGCTGAACACTGAGCTACCGTGCTGCACAGATCGGAGACTGTGACCATAATTCAGTAGGACTGAGGTAATTATGGCTAAGGACAAAGATGAAATGGATATAATTGTGTGAAGTCTGATTTTAATAGGACACGATTTGAACAAAGTGGACTGGAGCAGCTAGTGACAGAAAAATCCACATCAGATTATTGATATAATGACAGTGCAGGGCCGACATGTTCCCATAAAAGGTCAAAAGTGGGACCAATTAATTCCAGAGAATCGTGGCTATCAAGGATATACAGAATGAGGTAAGGAAATGAAAGGAAGCTTACGGTACATATTGAAGGCTCAAAATAACAGATGCTGTTGAGTATAGAAAATGCCAGGGTTGCTTGTAAAAGAAATTAGGACAGCAAAAAGAAGACAAAACTAAAACTGGCAGATTAAGGAAAATACAAAAGCAGTTCATAAGTACATTTGGGATAAGAAAAGAATCAGGGAAAGAGTAGGGGATTAAAGTGGTAATCTGTGTAGGGGCCGGAAGATGTAGCTGAGATTTTAAATGAGTAGTTAGTTTTTGGATGGTCGTATCTACCTTTCTGTGATGCATGAAAAAATAAAAAAGAAGTTTAAAAGATTCAACCAGCCAGAGTATTTAGCTCGACAGTAACATAAACCGAGATTTAAAATAAAATCCTTTGTATGCTGCTGAGATCACTGACAAGTGTGTCTCTAATGGGTGGGATTAGCAGGAATTCCAGTTTTAGGCAGGTTGATATATTTCAACTCTTTCCAGTTAGACACAATAAATGTTTGAAACATCATAGTAACTATAAGAAATCTACGTACACATTAGTCTTGGGATCACAGGAAATTATAACTTAAAAACAAGACATTTAGTTCATCAGGTTAGTACAGGGATTTTTCTCCATAACTTACATTTAGCTTCATCCCAATCTGTCATATACTCTGCACTGCTCTTTACAAGTATTTCTGAGCAACTAATGCATTTTTAAATGCATTAGAGAGCTGCACTTCAACCTTCTGAAGCACATAATTCCAAATATATACAAAGAAAAAAAACTAATCACCTTCTAACTTTCTTCATGTCACCATAAATAAGTACCCTTTCATTATAGCTGACTAATCAGTGGAAAAAGTTTGTCACTATTTACTTAATTATAATCATCAACTCGTAACTAGGTCATCCATTAATCTTTCAGTTCTTGCCTTTTATGTCCTTACTCAGCCTGTACACAATTTTACAGCTGCTTTTTAAAATCAGCATTTTGGGCTAACTTCGAGAATATACGTCTTGGATTTATAACCAATAATTTAATTTGTTTTCTCATCACCTTATTTCCTTGAGCTGCCACATTTAATGATGGTTGGAATTTTGGTGAGGTGTCGGGGGTCACACCTGCAGTTTGAGAGCTGCAAGAGACCTGCATTGCCTATTCCATGGAAGACCCACCAAGCCACATGTTGATCAAGCATCAGCTAGGCTTGTGAATAGCCTTCCCCTAAAATCTAATCTCCTGGGGCAGAGGTCCCCCTCAATGAGAGCCACTAACCAACAGCTCTTATGCTCAGCAATATCACTGAGGATGCCTTGGCTGCCGAAGAAAGAGCATCCTCAGAGTCTCGGGACAAGGGAAGGCGTAGGAAAAAAGTAAATAATGTGAAGGGTTGTTTCTCATGCCAGGAGTCATGGCAGGTGGGGTACAGAAGTGTATCAGCGAATGAGAAGCAAAGATCTGAAGGGTGTTTCCCAATGGACACCTGCCTAATCACCAGAGTCTTGATTGGGCTTTTGAGCAAGGGAGTCTTCGCAACCCCTCCAAGATGACAAACTGACTGCATGCTAGCAGCTATCATAAAAACTGCTCAGCAACAGACAAATTGCAGCTAGCTTAATTCCAGTACCATCAGCCTGAGACTGTCAAATGCCCTTTTTTTAAAATTTGCCACATAGGAATTATTGGCCTGGCAAGATGGGCAAATATGGGCCTTCCTGCCAGGAACTTAATTCTGTCAGAGTTGGCACTAGTATGTCAGCACCTCATCTAATTAAGTGAGACAATGTGCATCTGTACTTAGAGTCTCTGAGCTCCTCTATGTCATTTAAAATATTACCATATAAGAAATAATCTGATTATGGAAACATTTCTTTGTTTGTCTACATTAGATATTTATGTCACTTTGGTGCCCAGCCTGCTAGTTTGTGTGGTCTTGCAATCTTTCCAGACTATCAGAATTTGAAAAACCATCCAATTCAATCTCATTAAATTTCAGTAAATGTGCCCAGGTTCCTAGTCGAGATCCCGTATGGATGAGCCGATACAGAACTGTGTAGAGTACCATTCATTTTTCATTCTCCAGAAGTCCTGTACATTTGCCAGGAAATGCCAACAGGAAGAATTTGGCAGCCTGCTTTCTGGTTGGCCCTGCTGATTGGGAATGGTGCAGACACAGGGTTTCCTTATCCGCTAGGACCACTGGAGGAAGATGTGCCAGCATAGACCTTCTCCACACCGCCAGTATGTCTTCTCCCCCATACCTCAAACTCACTCATTCTCTGCCACTACCTCCTACCATGGCTCTTGCTCTGCCACTCTCACTACTGCCTACAATGTGTTCCCTCACATGCACTCACTCAGTCCAACCCCTAACACCACTAACCCTGCATGTCCTCTGTGCTGCCTACTTCACTGCCTTGGGATACCTGCAGCAACAACATCAGCAATGCCATCCACTGTATCTCCTTTAATACCTATCTCTCATTCCAGGAGGAAAACGGACTACAAGAGGGAAGAAAGAGAAAAGAATATTGCTAGACTGCCAGACTTCCAACTCCTCACCCGGTGTGTGGGTAGGATCTTAACTCTGACCATCTGAAGTGGCTGACTGTTTGTGTTAAAACCCCTGAACTGGTATCAAAGCCATCTGTATGACTTACAGTGCCACAACATGCTGAGAAAAGGCTAACCCTGTTGATGTGATTGAGATCTGCTAGCAACCATGACAAACTTGCTGCCTATGTGCCTGCACTAACTACCAAGGCAAGACAGGAATAATATGAGTGTGGTAGCTCTGGCCAAGGGGACAAAGCACACAAAGGTAAGACAGGGATGGTGCAGGCACTCAGGTAGGTTCAGAGTAAGTGAGTGTTGTAAGCAAAAAGATGAGAGATACAACATGGTCCAGAACATGAGCCAGGGTGCATGTCCCTCAGCACAGTTGTCCTTGCTGCAGCAATGCAATGATAGTTCTTGGTGTAGCCCATGGTGCAGCATTGAACAGTCCTGTAAGTGGACCAGACATGTGTTGTTTGAGTTCCTACAGGCTGGCACCTATTGGATGCCAATGACTGTTTACATGTAGCGTGTGGCTGGAGTTCATGGAGCATGCCCCGAGATTTGGCGCCTGGTGTCCGACATGGACGTCCTTTGGAGCAAGCAGTGAGTTGTATTCCTCAGGAGCTCACTCTTTGCTTACCTTATTGGGTTTTCTGGATGCCAACTTCGTTTGATGCATTTCATAAGATAGGAAACTGAATATTAATGAGTTGTGTTAGGTGTCAAACAATCAATAAATCCTCATACCCTAATGGGAAACTTGCTGCGCTGCTTGTCAAAAGCATAGAAAATCATGCAAGTTATTGAGTTAGGCCTCTGAACTTCTCGTCTGATTCTGTCACAAATCTTGCCAGAGTGCACACACTCAGACTCTTCAAAGATTTCAAGATCCAATGTCGCTGATATGCACTTGTAGTGACAGTTTTGATGCGCCTCATTCACTGCCCCATCACCTCCCCAGGATGTTAAACATGGGGATTCAGCAGTAGCAGTATCACAAAAGGTTGAAATTGTATCAGTGATAATGGGAACTGCAGATGCTGGAGAATCCGAGATAACAAAGTGTGGAGCTGGATGAACACAGCAGGCCGAGCAGCACCTCAGGAGCACAAAAGCTGACGTTTCGGGCCTAGACCCTTCATCAGAAAGCTCTGATGAAGGGTCTAGGCCCGAAACGTCAGCTTTTGTGCTCCTGAGATGCTGCTTGGCCTGCTGTATTCATCCAGCTCCACACTTTGTTATCTCACAAAAGGTTGAGGAGTTTTGTGTCTTTGATGATCGATACTAGCACTTCCGAGACAACCAAAATATTATTCCAACCTAATTTTGATTGATTGATTGATTGACTTATTGTCATGTGCACTGAAGGACAGTGAAAAGTTTTATTTACAAGCAGTACAGGCAGATCATAGTAAGCAAGGATGTACAGATCAGAAGTTGTAAAAAATCGTAAATATATATTGTGAACAGCTGCGGTCCTAGCTCCGATCTCTGTAGCACCTCACCGGTTACTGCCTGCCAGTTTGAAAAGGAACCATTAATTCCTACCCTTTGTTTCCTCTCTGCCAACTAATTTTCTATCCATCTCAATACACTTTCCCCAATCCCATCTTGCACAATAATCTCTCACGCAGATCTCTGTCAAATGCTTTCTGAAGTCTGAATATATCACATCGACTGCCTCCCCTTGTCAAATCTACCAGTTACATCTTCATAGAAATCCACAGATTTGTCAGGCATGATTTCCCTTCATGAATCCATGCTGACTCTGTCTGATCCTATCATTGCTTTGTAATTGCTCTGCTGCAATGTCCTTGATAACTGATTCGAGAATTTTCCCCACTACTGATGTTTGGCTTATTGGTCAGTAATTCTCTGCTTTCTCTCTACCTCCCTCTTTGAGTATTGGAATGACATTAGCCACCCTCCAATCTGCAGGGACTGCTCCAGAGTCTACAGAATCCTGGAAGATGACTACCAACGCATCCACTATTTCTACAGCCACACCTTTAAGTACTCTGGGATGTAGATTATCAGGCTCTGGGGATTTATCCGTCTTCAATCCCATCAATTTTCCCAGCATCATTTCTCTACTAATATTGATCTCCCTCAATTTTTCCCTCTTACTAAACCTTGCATTCTCCAACATTCCTGGTATTTGATCTGTGTCCTCTTTTGTGAAGACAGAACCAAAGTATGTATTCAGTTGCTCAGCTATTTCTTTGTCACCTATTATGCATTCACCTGTTTCTGTCTGTCTTCACCAATCTCTTTCTCTTCACGCACCAATAGCAATTTTTAGTGTCAGTCTTTATGTTCCCTGCAAGTTTATTTTCAGACTGTATTTTCCCCTTCTTTAATCAATCTCTTGGTCTTTCTTTGCTGAATTCTAAACTGCTCCTAATCCTTAGACGTATTTCTTTTCTTGGCCAATCTGTATGCTTCTTCCTTTTAGCACCTGTGGAATATTTAAGTGAACAGGTATCTGACTGCTATTGGAGGTCAATGGGCAGTTTTGTTCACGTGTATTCTCTCTTTCAGCCATTTCTCCAGGATTGTATATATTTGTAGTCAGAATCATCTCTAAGAGATTTCTGTGCCTTTTTGTAGTATCCAGGCCTCCCATTGTTATTTGTCCAGATAGATATAAAATGTATCAGAGATAATGGGAACTGCAGATGCTGGAGATTCCAAGATAATAAAATGTGAGGCTGGATGAACACAGCAGGCCAAGCAGCATCTCAGGAGCACAAAAGCTGACGTTTCAGGCCTAGACCTCTCTGATGAAGGGTCTAGGCCCGAAACGTCAGCTTTTGTGCTCCTGAGATGCTGCTTGGCCTGCTGTGTTCATCCAGCCTCACAGATATAAAATGTGGTTGGTGACTGCTTCTTTGTATGATTCATTCTCATCAGTACATCATAGAAAATATTGCCTGCTGCCTACATTAGTATTCGCTAGTGTGATCAGTCCATGATTTCTACGCCTGTGATTTTAACCGAAGACAGTCTTATAGCGGAATAGTAAATTGGTATTATTTACTCATGTTCCACTTCCTTATACACATTTGAGATGGCTTCCCAGGGCATAAGTCATTGCTTGGACAGAAACATCTCCCATATAATTTCAGATTTCTCTTACTAAAGTAACAAATTCATTGCTGTTGTAATTTTTTGACATATTATTCTGCTGACTGAATGCGCCATCTGCCAGGAACGGCAAGAAAGTATTTGTTAGAAACTACAATTATATAACATGCAATCATCAATAATTCTCTGCTTCATTTATCAAATCTGTCATTGCAGTTGTTGAGTTTGAGTATTTTTTATAACTTCCATGGCTTAAGGTCCAAAGCCAAATTCAAATTCAATATTCTATTACAAAATATGCATTTGTAGGCTACATCTTCCAAAATTAGGTGACAATAAAATACTTTGTCTTCTTTCTCCGCATTGATTTTTGTTGATATGCAAATTACAAAACTTGGTCCACATCTTCCACACAGCTCCCAACAACAAATTGGCACATCTTGTCTTAGCATTCATTAAGTTGGTTGGCATAAATATTGTTGCACACTAGACATGGTCCTTCTGGATTTATGTCTTGGACTTACTGAGAATTACTGGGGATATTTATAACCTCCCATCACCAATGATGAAAGCTAAAACTAAAACCAGACACAATTAAGCCACCGCCACACATTAATATGGAGGAGTGTTGGGAGGTAGTTTAGGGGTGGGGACGGTTGGCAGAGAGGAGTGATCAACCCATTCTCTAGATGCTGGTCAATTCATTAATTATTCTAAAGATTCTGTGCACCTCCATTTTAATATTCTTTTTCATTACTTCACTTACAGGCCAGTTTTGTTGGACCTCAGGAAAACTGGCAGCTTAAGGGAGAAATAAAGGGTTGGGTGGATGAACAGGTTATTCTACAGTCCTGATTGTGAGTTTCTGGAACAGCAGTGTTTCCGTTAGACCAACAAATAAACCCATAAACTTTCCCATGATCTGACCAATTCATGCCCTGAAGTATATGTGATTATATTAATAGCTAATAGCATTAGTAGGTCAGATCACATGAGACTGGCTCTTGATGAGTCCAGCTCAACTATGCTTCTGCACAAAGTGTGAGCAGTTAATGAACCATTCACCAATTTTTCCAAGTATGTGTCAAGTTTTGGGCTTTTTATGGTTTCCAAAAATTGCTAGTAATATTGATGCACCACCAATTGATCCCACACCAACTACCTGAATACCCCTCCTGATCACTTACCCCTTGGTCAATGTTAGAACCCTGGCTGCCGACTGGAGCTGCAGGACTTCTTACACAACATTTAGTGAAGCAACTTTCAATCTGGTTGGCTATGGATAACATGCTTGAACAGAATCTCTGGAAAATCCATATCTCCAGGTTAAGGAGCATGGTTTTTGAATTTTTTGTCTGTATGCTTGCTGATGAAGTATGGTCCTTCCCATACTTCTGAAATTTAGAACTTAGGGAAAAGATCATGAGGGTTTATTTCATGAAAAACATTCAAAGTGGGCACATCCCAGATGTCCTCCTATTTCAATGACCGTAACTTCCCCCGTCCAGTGATCAAAAATGTTCTCAACCACATCTGAGATAACAAGGTGTAGAGCTGGATGAGCACAGCAGGCCAAGCAGCATCAGAGCAGCAGGAAAGCTGACGTTTCAGGTCTTCAACCACATCTCTTATGTTTCCCGTGCCTTTGCCCTCACATCCCCTCTGCCCAACAAAAATAAAGAGAGAATTCCCCTAGCCCTTAAATATCACCCCACCAACCTCTGCATCCAGCGTATCATTCTCTGCCACTTCCGCACATACAATCCGACCCCACAGCCACAGATATATTTCCTTCCCAACTCCTATCTGCCTTTCATAGGCACCGATCTCTCCACGACTCCCTCGTCCGCTCCACACTCCCCACTAACCCCACCACTCCGGCACCTTTCCCTGCAACCACAGGAAGTGCTACACCTGCCCCTATACCTCCCCCTCAGCTCTATCAAAGGCACAAAACAAACCTTCCACATTTGACAGGGGTTAACCTGCACATCCGTCAACTTGGTCTACTGCATCTGCTGCTCCCACTGTGGCATCCTGTACATCAGTGAGATGAAGCGGAGACTCGGAGACCGTTTTGTAGAGCATCTGTGTTCTGTTCATGATAAATGACAACACTTCCCATCGCCAACCATTTGAACTCCTCCCTCCCACTCCCTGGGTGACATGTTCTTCCTGGGCCTCCTCTAGTGTCACAATGATGCCACCTGCAACCTGGAGGAGCAGCACCTCATATTCCACCTCAGGAGCTTATAGCCCAATAGCCTACACATGGATAACATGGTCTGTAGCTGGATGAACACAGCAGGCCAAGCAGCATCAGAAGAGCAGGAAAGTTTGACGTTTCAGGTCGGGACCCTTCTTCAGAAACGTCAAACTTTCCTGCTCCTCTGATGCTGCTTGGCCTGCTGTGTTTACTCAGCTTCACACCGTGTTATTTCAGATTCTCCAGCATCGGCAGTTCCTACTATCTCTGGCCTAAACATGGAGTTCACCCCTTTAAAATCTCCCCCTGGTTGCATCCCATGCCCAACCCTCCCTCTCATCCTTGCCTCCTGGTCCTGACACAATTTGTCAATCTTCTCTCCCACCTCACTGACCAATCCCTACCACTCCCCATCTCTACTCACCTAGCACCGCCCCACCTACCTTCCCCAGCTGCAAGCCTCCTCTCTCTATTTACTTGTGAGCTCCCTTACCCCTCCCCATTTCTGAAGAAGGGTCTTGGCCTGAAATGTCAACTTTCCTGCTCCTCTGATGCTGCCTGGCCTGCTGTGTTCTTCCAGTTCCACACTGCATTATCTCTGATTTTAGTATCTACAGTTGTTGCTATCTCCAAGGTGGGCATGTTGTGAATTGAGCTCAATTCTTCTCTTGTTTGATTTTCCATTTAACAAAATTGTGAGAGCAGCTACTATGTCTGAGATCCCTCTTCGCCCTTCTAATGTGTGAAGTTACACACTGTTCTGGGGCAGCAAATACATAAAATTATTCTTACTGTTCTTACATTTATCTCTTGGAAAGTCCTCTCCCATTGCAAATAGTAATCACACTTAGTAGTCTTGATACAGTTATAAGATTTCAACAATATATTTAATGCTTCTTTTATTATAACAACAGATGCAATTATTTTTAACATGTCCACTATTTCCTTTTTCCTATTATTGACCCGTTTGCATTTGCTTTAATAGGCCCTTTTACCATTCTTCTTCCCACAACATTTATAAAAATATTTGGGTTGATACGCATCGCAAGATTCATTCCCATTCCATTTCAATCATTGTGCGGCTTATATAGCTCATACAACTCACTGGATTCCAACTTATTAGGCTGAATTTTCCAGGTAAGGTTGCAATCCTGATGAAGGTCTGAATTCTGGGGAAGAATCTGGATGAGATCGTGGTGGATGTCAGTTATGATTGTCCTTGAGAGGCCAATGAAGAAGCTACTTATTGGAGCTTTGTTCGGTTAATGATGTTGGGAGGATGAGGGAAACAAGGCCAGACAGCCTTCGGTGATGCCCAGTTGGAAGCTGTGTGTGTTGTTGAAGCAGGCAGGGAGCTGTACATACAGCTCAAAATGCAGATGGTATCGGTTACATTGGGAGACTTCCCCCTCTCCAAGATGGCTTACAGACATGGCTGTGACCAACATGGTTGCTGACATCATATTCCAGCCAGTCTGTGATGGGGTGGTTAACTGGAAGAATCAATGCCCAAGCCTCTGCTTCATCTTTCCCTCCCTGATCTCCCTTGTCCATGCTGCCACTAGCTTTCTGATCCACAAGGGCTGATACCATGCTGAGAAGATCCCAATACTTTCCTCACCCTGCTCTAATGGGCACTTAAGTGGGCTAAGTCGCCAGTGCTGCAGTGATCCTGCCCCTGGGTAAAGTACTTGGGAGTTAGGAAAGCACAGGATCTCCAACCCAAATTTTCCTCCAGCACTACCTCTGCAGGGCCAGAATAGTTCAGCCCTTGTTTCACTTGAAAAAGCCTATGTATTAGTTTGATACAGTCTCTTAGAATCAGATAAATTAATACTATTGAATGAAATCCTTTGCTTGTGTTGTATTTTTGAAGATTATTTAGTTTCATGCTGTTTGTACATTCTTACTCACTTGCCCAACACCATGTTGAAACGATTTACAGAATCAGCTTCCCTCAGCTTTTAACTTTTAGCAATCCAGATTCTGAAAACTCACTGAGGCAAGGGGAAAATCAATTATCTCCCATTGGAGCTAGATTTGGATTTAAATCCACAACCTCTGGCCCATTCACCAGAAGGAACAGCTTTTCTCTGTCAATTCAGTCAAAACTTATTATCATTTTGAAAGTCCATGTGAGGCCACCTTCAGGGCAAACTATGAACTCTGTTCATAATCAAAGTGCATCTCCTGTGGTAACATCCTCTGAAATAGCCTCTGTATATTTTCTAAGGCCTTTATATCTCTCCTGTCCAGGATTGTCCCAAATATTCCAACTATGGCCGAGCCAAGGATTTTCAAAGTGCTGGAAATAAGGCCTTTCAATTACATTCTATATCTCTATTTATAAAAGCATGAAACTTCCATTTAACATACATATAAACATATAAAATAGGAACAGACGTAAAACATTCAGGCTTTTGATCCTATTCAACCATTTAATGAGATCATGACTGATCTGTCTGTATTTTGAATTCCACATTGCTATCTACTCCCAATAATCTTTGATTCCGTTGCCCAACAGGAACCTAGCTACCTCTGTTTTAAATACATTCAATCGCCCACTTCTTCCACCTTCTGTGGCAGACAGGTTCACACTTACACACCCTCTGAAAGACAAAAAGTTCTCTTCCACTTGATCCTAAAAGGGTGACGACAAATTTAAAACAATACTCTATATGGACACTAAAGTCTTTTTGCTCATTTATACTTCTCAGTGTCATGTTTTTACAGTACATTGTCTTGTCAAATTAATCAACCAAAGTGCATGACATCACGGATAACAAGGTGTGGAGCTGGATGAACACAGCAGGCCAAGCAGCATCTTAGGAGCAGGGAAGCTGACGTTTCGGGCCTGGACCGTTCATCAGAAAAGGGAAAGGGAAAGGGGGTTACTTTAGTGAAGGATTTTCTTTAAAATGGTCAAAGACCCCTTTGAGAATCAGTGACCTAATCTGTATTTATTAGAAAGCATTGGACTGCAAACCTCTGTGGTGTTCATGAAAAGTTGTTTATACTGCCATTAGCTTTGTTATCAGTTGGACATTTAAAAAAAAACATTTTAAAAGCATCATCGTTGTGATTAGATGTCAACACTTTCTCTTCTAGAACATGGGACTTTTTTCACTGGGGTGTAGGAGGTTGAGAGATGACTTGAAAGACCATTATAAAATAATGAGGGATAAAGGCAGTGTTAATGGTAGTTGTATTTTCCCTAGGAGGTAGGATTTCAAGACTAGGGGTCACGTTCTTAAGGTGAGAGGAGAGAGATTTAAAAAAAGATATGAGGGGCAAATTATTTACATACAGGGTGGTTCACATATGGGATGAACTTCCTGAGGAAATGTGGATGTTGGTACAATTACAACATTTAAAATACACTTTGATAAGTACATGAATAGGAAAGGTTTGGAGGGAAATGGGCCAGGAACAGGCAGATGGGACTAGTTTAGTTTGGAATTATGTTCAACATGGACTGGTTGGACTGAGGGTTCTGTTTTCATGCTATATGACTCTATAAGTGAAGTCATTGGGAAACCTCAGGAGAAAGACAGTTTTTGAAACTTCTAAGCCAAGAGGATTGGGTGAGAAATCTGTAGGCTATTAGAACTGAGAAAGTTTAAGATCACAGATTTGGGAAACATTTATTTTGGCATATTTGTAGATGATTAATCAAACTCTTGATAATATGCAGAAGCTAAACAAGCTGCAGTCAGTGAACTAGCATCTGAAGGTGTTGAGATAGGGGTGTACTTTCATTAGACTTGAGTCTCTTTAATGACTAGGAGAGGGAAACAGGTTGAAATTGTTTTAATCTGTACTTTCAGACTGTTCTAACTTTTGTTAATATGTAGAAAGCTTGTTTTGTTTTGTTTCTTCTTTCATTTAATGAAGTTTTGTTCGGTTTTTGAAGAAAGTCTGCAGTCTCATGTGCATCTGTCTCAGTGATTACCACCATGTTTAATAATTAAACTAAAACAACTTTTATGCCGGATTTTTGTTCTGGAATTTAATTTGTCTAGTAGCACTATCAGCTAGAATCATAACAGTAAAAAAAAATAGTACGTGGAATGTATACAATATTTAGCTTGCAAATAGAAAATATTTTTGTATGATATTGTATTCAACATACAGATATAACTTTTTAAAAAAGTTAATATACTTGTGAGCTGCTTGTGTCGTGGGGAAAGTTGCATGGTTTTTGTTGGACTGTATGTCAGTAAGTGTATCAAGAGGCAAGAAGTGGGCTTAGGGATGATCAATCCTATGGGGCCTGTTATAGCAAGGGTATTATTAAACTGGAGAGGACTTGGAAAAGATTTACCAGGATGTTGCCAAGAATGGAGATTTTGAGATTTAAAAACAGACTGGAAGGACAGGGACTTTTTTAAAACTGGAGTGTAGAAAGTTGAAGGGTGACTTTATTGAGGTTTATAAAATCATGAGGGGCATAGATAAGCTGAATGGCAACGGTCTTTTCCCCAGGGTGGGGGGAGTTCAAATTTAGGGGACATATTTTTAAGTTGAGAGGAGAAAGATTTAAAAAGAACGATGGGCAACTTTTCTACACGAGAGTGATTCATGTCTGGAATGAACTGCCAGAAGAAGTGATGGATGCAGACACAGTTACAATGTTTAAAATACATTGGATAAGTTTGTGAATAGGAGGGGTTTGGAGAGAAATGGGCCAGCCGCAGGCAGATGGGATTAGTTTAGTTTGAGTACATGGTCAGGGTAGACTTGTTGGACCAAAGGGTCTGTTTCTGTGCTGTATGACTCTATGAATCATGCTGAATGGCAATGTGTGCTAGAGAATTAAATGTAAATCCTTCTCCCACTTGAATTTGGTCAATGTTATGGCATGGGAGCATTGGGGAATATACATGGCAGCACTGGTGTACTGTCGTTGTAATATTGATGTAGATTGAGGCCTAGCTGTTTTGAAAAGGAAATAAGACCTGGAGTGTATGCATTGCATGTTTACTGGCCATTGGTTATTCTGATGTCACCAGTTCTGCTGATTGATTTTACAACTTTAACTAAAAATGTCCCAAAGCAGTTCACAGAGGCAGCTCATTGGTTTTCAGAAAGCATTTGAAAGAGGGTGTGGTAGCAAGGCTGAGTCCCTTTGGGAGAGTGGCGTCAAGTTAGCTGGGGTATTAGCTATTGAGGATGGATGGAGATAGCAAAGTAAGGCAGAGAAATGTAACATGGACAGGAATGTAGGTCTAAAAAAATTGGAATTGTACAGAGGTAAAGTTATGGAGGACAATTAGAGGTATGTTCATGAGTTCTTTTTAATCAATATTCTGGGGCATAAGGGAACGTCAATGCTGTCTTTGCATGTCACTTGCTGCATACCCAGAAGTGTGTAACTAAAAATGTGTGTAAAGAGGATGTAAATAATGTTCAATCATTTCTAACTCAATCCAGCAACTTGGTAGAAGTTATAGGTGCAAGTTGGGAAGGTCAGGGGAGGACATGTATTATGCATAAAGTTCACGGAGTGTGGACAAAGAGGTGACAAAATCCTCAATGCATCTCAGAGGGAAACCCCCAGAAATCAGGGAGCCAAAAAATCAGAAGAATGGATGCAAAATGTGGAAACGCGTGAGAACTGGCAGCTTGGGCTGGAGGTTTTTGGTCAGAGTAAATTCAGGAGGGGACAGGAGGCTTTGGGAAAACTATACTACTTGATACTGTTGTTACATGAACAATAAAGGCAGATTTGCATGAATCTAAAATAATTTTATAGATTGGGGTGTCAGGAAGAATATAAGGCAATTCAATACGTTTTAAGGGCAAACATTATTTCTTCCTCTCCACATAAATAATAATTACCCAGGATCAAATGTACCGACATTGTAAGCACTGCTCAACGAGTCTCCTGAGGCAGCTTCGCTCCTGTTACCCCGTGTTGACCTGACGATGGGCTTGGTCTACACATGGAAGTGAGGTAGCACCGGGAGGAAGCGACTGCCCACGGTTCACTGATGCCAAACCTCGCGCCTAATTTTGTTTTGGTAACTCCATTTACCGTCTGCGTTCACACATATATTTGTAATAAGATGACTTCAAAGAGGAGCGAAGGCGAATGGCAGGGGTTAGTGAATGAGGTGAGTTTATATTGCAACAATCAATATCAACACAGTTCAGAGGAAATATCATCCATCCAGCCATATGTGGGGAATTAAATGAGACTAATACTTGCTCCTACTGCGACAGTCTCGCAGATACAAAATGTTTATAGATTTGATTTAGTGCGAAACGTGAGGGATTCGGGCATTAAGCCCAGAAACTATAAACAGTTGCCGGCTTCACTCTCAGCAGCTGTCAGCCCGAACAGAGAGCTGCACATCATGGTTGAGCCCGGGCGCGGAGCTCCAGCGGTGCACGGAGCTGCGGCCTCTCTGGTCCGAGTTCCCGGATCCGGTTCAGATCCTCCACGTCAGGATTACTGCTGCAGCCAGTGCGCATGAGCACAGGTGGAGTAGTGTCCCACTGATGCATATCAAGTACACAAGTTTTGAAAAAATATCCGACCCGTACCAGGCAACCAGCTAGAAACTGCTGCCCATTTCAAGCCCACCGACTCCCACAGCTACCGAGAATACACCTCCTCCCACCCACCCCCCTGCAAAAATTCCATCCCCTATTCCCAATTCCTTCGCCTCTGCCGCATCTGCTCTCAGGATGAGGCATTCCACTCCCGCACATCCCAGATGACTGCATTCTTCAAGGACCGCAACTTGCCCCCGCTGCCGCAGTGGTTGAGAACGCCCTTGACCGTGTCTCCCGCATTTCCTGCAACACATCCCTCACACCCCGCCCCCGCAATAACCGCCCTAAGAGAATCCCCCTCGTCCTCACATACCACCCCACAAACCTCCAGATACAACACATCATTCTCCGACACTTCCGCCATCTACAATCTGACACCACCACCCAAGACATTTTTCCATTCCCACCCTTGCCTACCTTCAAGAGAGACCACTCTCTCCGTGACTCCCTTGTCCACTCCACAATCCCCACCACACCCGGCACCATCCCCTGCAACCGCAGGAAGTGCTACACTTGCCCCCGCACCTCCTCCCTCACCTGCATCCCAGGCCCCAAGATGACTTTCCGTATTAAGCAGACGTTCACCTGCACGTCTGCCAATGTAGTATACTGTATCCACTGTACCCGGTGTGGCTTCCTCTACATTGGGGAAACCAAACGGAGGCTTGGGGACTGCTTTGCAGAACATCTCTGCTCGGTTCGCAATAAACAACTGCATCTCCCAGTCGCGTACCATTTTAACTCCCCCTCCCATTCCTTAGATGACATGTCCATCATGGGCCTCCTGCAGTGCCACAATGATGCCACCCGAAGATTGCAGGAACAGCAACTCATATTCCGCTTGGGAACCCTGCAGCCCAATGGAATCAATGTGCACTTCACCAGCTTCAAATCTCCCCCTCCCCCACTGCATCCCAAAACCAGCCCAGCTCGTCCCCTCCCCCCACTGCATCCCAAAACCAGCCCAGCTCATCCCCGCCTTCCTAACCTGTTCTTCCTCTCACCTATCCCCTCCTCTCACCTCAAGCCGCACCTCCATTTCCCACCTACCAACCTCATCCCGCCTCCTTGACCTCTCCGTCCTCCCCAGACTGACCTATCCCCTCCCCACCTATACTCTCCTCTCCACTTATCTTCTTTTCTATCCATCTTTGGTCCGCCTCTCCCTCTTCCCTATTTATTTCAGAACCCTCTCCCCCTCGCCCTTGTCTGATGACGGGTCTAGGCCTGAAACGTCAGCTTTTGTGCTCTTGAGATGCTGCTTGGCCTGCTGTGTTCATCCAGCTTCACAATTTGTTATCTTGGATTATCCAGCCATCTGCAGTTCCCATTATCTCCGACCCGTACCACTGCTGACTGTATGTACCATCATTGACTGGGGAAGAAAAACAAACAAAAGGCGTCGTTTGAATCGGCCAACCAATTGGCAGGACAGTTTGATTTCTTCCCCAACAACCCATCCTCTCCTGTTGACATGGGGGAAATATTTCCGCTGGCTCTCAGTTGGTGCTGTATTTTCTGAGTGCAACAGCAGGAACATCCATAAGGACAAGTGGAGGACGGTGAAGCTTATCCTTCCCGACTTTCCAACATCCTTCATTTTACATAAAGAAAATAAACTTCCAAAGTCAAGCGTTTTTTAAACAAAATGTCTAAATTTAAAGCTTCGAATTTGCAGCTGTTCAAAGGTTGGATAGCTGGCATTTGAAATCAGAAATTTTGCAACATGTAACTAATTGGTAGCTGATGCTCGTCTTAAAGCGTGATAAGATGGTCTTGCAATAACTAATAAAGGCACAGGCACAATTTGTTATAATAAAGTGTGAAGCTGGATGAACACAGCAGGCCAAGCAGCATCTCAGGAGCCCAAAAGCTGACGTTTTGGGCCTAGAACCTTCATCAGAGAGGGGGATGGGGAGAGGGTTCAGGAATAAATAGGGACAGAGGGGGAGGCAGACCGAAGATGGAGAGAAAAGAAGATAGGTGGAGAGGAGAGTATAGGTGGGGAGGTAGGGAGGGGATAGGTCAGTCCAGGGAAGATGGACAGGTCAAGATGGTGGGATGAGGTTAGTAGGTAGGAAATGGAGGTGCAGCTTGGAGTGGGAGGAAGGGATGGGTGAGAGGAAGAACAGGTTAGGGAGGCAGAGACAGGCTGGGCTGGTTTTGGGATGCAGTGGGGGGAAGGGAAGAGCTGGGCTGGTTGTGTGGTGCAGTGGGAGGAGGGGACGAACTGGGCTGGTTTTGGGATGCGGTGGGGGAAGGGGAGATTTTGAAGCTGGTGAAGTCCACATTGATTCCATTGGGCCACAGGGTTCCCAAGCGGAATATGAGTTGCTGTTCCTGCAACCTTCGGGTGGCATCATTGTGGCACTGCAGGAGGCCCATGATGGACATGTCATCTAAAGAATGGGAGGGGGAGTTGAAATGGATCGCGACTGGGAGGTGCAGTTGTTTATTGCGAACCGAGCGGAAGTGTTCTGCAAAGCAGTCCCCAAGCCTCCGCTTGGTTTCCCCAATGTAGAGGAAGCCACACCGGGTACAATGGATACAGTATACCACATTGGCAGATGTGCAGGTGAACCTCTGCTTAATATGGAAAGTCATCTTGGGCCCTGGGATAGGGGTGAGGGAGGAGGTGTGGGGGCAAGTGTAGCATTTCTTGCGGTTGCAGGGGAAGGTGCTGGGTGTGGTGGGGTGGAGAGCAGTGTGGAGCGAACAAGGGAGTCACGGCGAGAGTGGTCTCTCCGGAAAGCAGACAGGGGTGGGGATGGAAAAATGTCTTGGGTGGTGGGGTCGGATTGTAGATGGCGGAAGTGTCGGAGGATGATGCGTTTGTACACAACTGTTACAAAATTATCATTGTTGAGAAAAGCAATTGATTGACTAGGTTCTCTTTGGCACAAACCCATGGAATCACTTGTTCACTGCATGACTGGTTTCGGTTACTCTCCACCACTAACAGCTGTTGCACATCAACATTTCATTTAAAACAAGTGAAGCTAATGATGCAAAATTACTAAGAGTTTCTGATAACAACAGATCAATTTCTGGACTGAAAATGTTAAATTATGAGGGCAGACTGCATAAATTAGGGTTGTATTCCCTGGAATGTTCTTGGGAAAAAAATGTCAAAACTTGCCTTTGTAAATATATCAGAGATAATGGGAACTGCAGATGCTGGAGAATCTGAGATAACAAAGTGTGAAGCTGGATGAATACAGCAGGCCAAACAGCATCTTAGAAGCACAAAAGCTGACGTTTCAGGCCTAGACCATTCATTGGAGAGGATTCTGAAATAAATAGGGAGAGAGGGGGCGGCGGACCGAAGATGGATAGAGGAGAAGATAGGTGGAGAGGAGAGTATAGGTGGGAGGTAGGGAGGGGATAGGTCAGTCCGGGGAGGACGGACAGGTTAAGGAGGCGGGATGAGGTTGGTAGGTGGGAAATGGAGGTGCGGCTTGAGGTGGGAGGAGGGGATAGGTGAGAGGAAGAACAGGTTAGGGAGGCGGGGATGAGCTGGGCTGGTTTTGGGATGCAGTGGGGGAAGGGGAGATTTTGAAGCTTGCGAAGTCCACACTGATACCATTGGGCTGCAGGGTTCCCAAGCGGAATATGAGTTGCTGTTCCTGCAGCCTTCAGGTACATGTCCATCCTGGGCCTCCTGCAGTGCCATAATGATGCCACCCGAAGGTTGCAGGAACAGCAACTCATATTCTGCTTGGGAACCCTGCAACCCAGTGGTATCAGTGTGGACTTTGCAAGCTTCAAAATCTCCCCCTCCCCCACTGCATCACCAAACCAGCCCAGCCTGTCTCTGCCTCCCTAACCTGTTCTTCCTCTCACCTATACCCTCCTCCCACCTCAAGCCGCACCTCCATTTCCTACCTACTAGCCTCATCCCGCCTCCTTGACCTGTCCGTCTTCCCTGGGCTGACCTATCCCCTGCCTACCTCCCCACCTACACTCTCCTCTCCACCTATCTTCTCCTCTATCCATCTTCGGTCTGCCTCTCCCTCTCTCCCTATTTGTTTCAGAACCTTCTCCCCATCCCCCTCTTTGATGAAGGGTTTAGGCCTGAAACATCAGCTTTTGTGCTCCTAAGATGCTGCTTGGCCTACTGTGTTCATCCAGTTTCACACTTTGTAATCTTTGTAAATATATCTGCTGCTGATGCAACATTATAAAAGTGTTAATCAGACAGAGCCATTCATAGCATCAGTAACAGAAGAATTGTCTCAAACTTGTAAAATTCCAGGGAATACAACCCTAATTCATGCAGTCTTGCAGTCTGCCCTCACAATTTAACATTTGCAGTCCAGAAATTGATCTGTTGTTATCAGAAACTGTTTGTAATTTTGCATATTGGCTTTAATTTTTTAAAATAAAATGATGATGAGCAACAGCTGTTGGTGGTGGAGAGTAACCGAAAAGAGTCATGCAGTGAACAAGTGATTCCATGAGCTCATGTCTAAGATAACCAGGTCAATCAATTGCTTTTCTCAACAATGATAATGTTGAAACAGTCGAGAGATATGGATGAGTTGTTAAAAGAAGAAATAAACATCCCTTGTGGAAAATTAATTATATATTTACTTAGGGTTGCTCAACATATTCTTCCCAGGCTTCGTCAACGAAAGGAACAGCATTGCTTTGGTCTCAGTTTGACTGAATAGAGTTCACAAGCATATAAAACTAAAGCATGTTCTGACTTTTCTATTAAGTATTTAATGACGTGTTTCCATTGTCTGTGACAAATTTGGTGTTAATGACTATTAATTGTTACAGTCATAGGCTTTTGGATGGTATAGAATGGCTTCACCACTGCTTACTCCATGAGGGCAAGGGGTTTGTCAATAATTTCCTCAAACTAGTTAGTTTGTTGTCAAAAATAGCTGTTGTTGGGTGTTGACATTATTAACGTTGCAGCTACATCTAGCTGTGTAATACCAGAAACATTCAGCATTTCAAGGAAGAAAGAAGTTGTCACTAATTGCCTCCAGCAGAACTGTTTTTATGCTACCTTGTATACTACATATCGTGATTTTGTGTCATTGAATCATAGCGATGTACAGCATGGAAATAGACCCTTAGGTCCAACTCATCCATGATGACCAGATATCTTATATAAATCTAGTCCCACTTGCCAGCATTTGGCCCATATCGCTCTGAACCGTTCCTATTCGTACACCCATCCAGATACCTTTTAAATGTTGTAATTGTACCAGCCTCCACCACTTCCTCTGGGTAATTCATTCCATATGTGCAGTACCCTCTGCATTGAAAAAGTTGCCCTTGAGGTGCCTTTTAAGTCTTTCCCCACTCACCTCAAACCTATGCCCTCTAGTTTTGGATTCCCCCAACTCAGGGAAAAGACCTTGTCTATTCATCCTATCCATGCCCCTCATGATTTTATAAATCTCCATAAACACCACCCCTCAGCCTCTAATGCTCCAGGTAAAATAGCCCCAGCCTATTCAGCTTCTCCCTATAACTCAAGCCCTCCAATCCTGGCAACATCCTTCTAAATCTTTTCTGAACCCTTTCAAGTTTCACAACATCCTCCTATGACAAGGAAACCAGAATTGCATGCAGAGTTCCAAAAGTGGCCTAAGCAATGCCTTATACAGCCACAACATGACCTCCCAACTCATTTACTCAGTACACTGACTAATAAAGTCAGGCGTACCAAATGCCTTCTTCACTAGCCTGTCTATCTGTGACTTCACTTTGAAACAACAATGAACGTGCACTCCAAGGTCTCTTCATTCAGCAACACTTCCCAGGACCTTACTATTAAGTGTGTAAGTCCTATCCCGATTTGCCTTTCCAAAATACAGCACCTCACATTTATCTAAATTAAACTCCATCTGCCACACCTCGGCCCATCTAATCCAGATCCCATTATACTCTCCGGTACCCCTCTTCACTGTCCACCAAATCTCTAATTTTGCTGTCATTTGCTTCTACTAACCATATCTCCTATGTTCACATCTAAATCACTTATATAAATGATGAAAAGCAGTGGACCTAGCACTGATCCTTCTGGCACATTGCTTGTCATAGGCCTCCAGTCTGAAAAGCAACTTTCCACCATCACCCTCTGTCTCCTGTCTTTGAGCTAGTTCAGTATCCAGATAGCTAGTTCTCTTCTATTCCATGTGATCCAACCTGGCTAACCAGTCTACCATGAGGAACCTTGTCGAATGCCTTACTGAAGTCCATATTGATCACATCCACTGCTCAGCTCTCATCAGTCCTCTTTGTTACTTCTTCAAAAACCTCAGTCAAGTTCATGAAACATGATTTCCCCTGCACAAAGCCTTGCTCTATCCCTAATCAGTCCTTGCCTTTCCAAATCTGTGTAAATCCTGTCCCTCTGGATTCCCTCCAACAACTTGCCAACCACTGATGTCAGGCTCCCTGGTCTATTGTTCCCTGGGTTTTCCTTACCACCTTTCCTAAATAATGATACCACATTATCCAATCTCCAGTCTTCCAGCACCTCATCTGTGGCTAACAATAATACAAGTATCTCGGGAGTCCAGCAATCTCCTCGCCAGCTTCCCATAGAGTTCTAGGGTACACCTAATCAGGCCCAGGGGATTTATCCACTTTTTTGCATTTTAAGCCATCCAGCACCACCACCTCCATTTTCAAGATGTCGTCATTTATTTCCCTGCGTTCTCTACTTTCTGTATCCTTCTCTACAGCAAACACTTGTGCAAAATACTTGTTTAGTATTGAAAATAGAATGCTGAACTTTGGCACACCTTTTGGTTTCCTATTAATGAAGCCTATTCAAATTGAATGTGAAAGATGTCTGAGAGCATAGTTTTGGGATGCATCTGTTAAAGAAGAACTTTGTTGTTTTGCTAGGCAATCTCTTAACATGTCAACAGCAGAATTTACAGCTGTGTTAGTAGAAGCAACAGCCAAACCTGAATATTGTCTCAGCAATAAGAATAAAAGGTGGCAGTTAGCAGATGCTGAAAAATTGATTCTTGTGAATTCATTTTCAAATTTCATCCCTTTCTGAAAGGCTTAATTCCTCTTGGCACACTGATCTTGGAGACTAGTACCTCGCCCTAAAGCACAGACGCTTGGACTTTCTTTTTTCTGACAGGGTAGTGATGAGTTGAAATTTCTGCTTAGCCAGTAAACCGCTCTCCAATGACTCCTGCTCTTTATCTATCAGAGATGATTTCATATCTAGGAAAGATCCCTGGCAGGATTCCTGCATCAGGATGCTGTTACTAGGCCTACTACGAGACATTTGGCCTAACGCCACTACTTCAGTAATACTGTCTCTTCGATGTTACAGTGAAAGAAGGTTAAAAGTGTCCCATATTGTGGAATGATTTGTGGAAGTTTAGTTGGGTCATGTTGAGAGTCAGTGGTTGGTGCCAATGGCAAATTTATGCCCAAAAGTGCCATGTTACTAAGTCATGCATTAAGTATTGCCTGCGTGGGCAGGGAAGAGAAGGTGAAACAAGAGTAAGATCAATGATAAAAGTCTTAAGTTATTATTTGACGATCAAGGGAGACCACACAGCTAATAATTATTCCTGAGTTAAACAGAGGTCTTTAATTTATGATCGATTTCCTGTGTGTAGTTTGATTTTATATAGGATAATCAAATAAAACAATACTAACAACTCACATTTTTAGTGCACCTACAACGGAGGAAAATGCCCGAAAGCACTTCACAGATGGGTTATCAAAAGTATCGACTCTAACTGAGCCATGTCAATAGACCATAGTTACCCAGGTTCAACCTGTTGGACTTAAAAGCAGGTGCTACTCTTATCTGTAACACCGGAAGCCTGATAAAATGCCCCAAGGTGTTTTACAGCACATTTAAACAGATTGTGAACCCATGCCATGTGACAAAATATTAATACAGATTGGCAAAGATGCAGGTATTAAAACGCTTCTTAAAGGAGGAGGTTGGTAGAAAGGCTGAGTGGTTTAGAACATAGAACATAGAAAAGTACAGCACAGTACAGGCCCTTCGGCCCACAATGTTGTGCCGTGGAATAATCCTAATCCAAAAATAAAATAACCTAACCTACATTTCCCTCAATTCACTGCTGTCCATGTGCATGTCCAGCAGTCGCTTAAATGTCACTAATGACTCCGCTTCCACGACTACCACTGGCAAACTATTCCCTGCTCTCACAACTCTCTGGGTGAAGAACCTCCCTCTGACGTCTCCTCTATACTTTCCTCCTAACACCTTAAAACTATGACCCCTCATGGCAGTCAATCCTGCCCTGGGGAAAAGTCTCTGGCTATCGACTCTATCCATGCCTCTCATTACCTTGTACACCTCGATCAGGTCACCTCTCTTCATCCTTCTCTCCAGAGAGAAAAGTCTGAGCTCAGTCAACCTCTCCTCGTAAGACAAGCCCTCCAGTCCAGGCAGCATCCTGGTAAACCTCCTTTGCACCCTCTCCAAAGCCTCCACATCTTTCCTATAATAGGCGACCAGAACTGGACACAATATTCCAGGTGTGGTCTCACCAGGGTTTTGTAGAGCTGCAGCATAACCTCGCGGCTCTTAAACTCGATCCCCCTGTTAATGAAAGCCAAAACACCATATGCTTTCTCAACAACCTTATCCACTTGAGTGGCAACTTTGAGGGAGCTATGTACTTGAACCCCAAGATCCCGCTGTTTCTCCACACTGCCGAGAATCCTGCCTTTAATGCTATATTCAGCATTTAAGTTCAACCTTCCAAAATGCATCACTTTGCATTTATCCAGGTTGAACTCCATCTGCTATTTCTCAGCCCAGCTCTGCATTCTGTCAATGTTTATAGAGGGAATTCCAGACTTAGGACATTGGCAAGTGAAACCATGTTTTCCATTGGTGGAGCAGTAACAATTGTGATGTTCAAGACACCAGAATTGGAAGATTACAGAGATCTTGGGATGAGAGCGCTATAAAACTGGAGTTTACAGAAATACAGAGGAGTGAGGTCATGTAGGGGTTTGAAAACAAGGATGAGAATTTTAAAAGCTAGGCCCTGCCAAAGAGGGAGCCAATGTGGTTTAGCAAGTATGGTGGCGATGGGTGAATGGACTTTGTCTGAGTAAAGACACGAGAGCAGAGTTTTGTTTTACCTTCGTTTTATGCAGTATGTAATATAGGCACTGGAAAGGACTGTGTTTGACTACTCAAGTCAGACAGCATTGGCATGAATGAAGAATGGAATTTAAAAGAAGTCCAATCAACCAATTCTGCCTGTGCTGGCTCTTTGAAGTATCTGTCTGATGAGTTGCATTCCCCTATCCTCTCTCCTGAGATCTGTAATTATTTTTCCCTTTAAACGTTTAACCAGTTCCCTATTGAAAGTTGCTGTTGGTAAGTCTCACAAATGCTTCAGGCAATGTACTGATTGTGTGATTTTCTTTTCCTCTTTTGACTCTGGTTCTTTTGCCAATTACTTTAATTTGTGTCCGTTGTTTACTTTGCTGGAAATATTTGCTTTTAATTGCTCTATCAAAAGTTTTCATTATTTGGAACACCACTGTCAGACCTACCCCTAAATTCTCTATTCAAAGGAAAACCGTCACAGCTTCATTCATCTTTGGGTGTAAGTGAAGACCCTTATCCCTGGTACTATTTAAAGTAAACTGACAAAGCCCCATTCATTCTGGCTGAAGTGACTCAAGACGCCAGCTATCGCCAACCAATGTCATGCTAGATTTATCATAACTGACTGACTGACTGCTTTTTGCGCTATCTCCTTTCCTGTCCCTGCAGAAATTCAGTACTTTTTAAATAACTTTCTTAATTTGTCTTGTAACTTTAGAAGATTTATATTCATGTGCCCCATATCTCTTTATTTATGTCATTCTCTCTTTAAATTATAGATATTTTCTTATCAGTCTGATCAGGTTAGGACACCCATCTGGAACAGGTGCGGCTTGAACCCAGCCTCCTGGCTCAGAGATAGGCACACTAGCACTGCTCTGAAGTGTCCTTAAATTTCAGCACCTGCTGTAGTGCAGTTTGAATCCATGCACCCAAAGCTAGGGATGTGAGATTACTAGCCCAATGACATATCACGACACTACTATTACCTCGTTGTTTAAATTATATCCTTTGGCTTTCATTGCCTCTCCTAATTCTTCCTCTGAGTTTGCAACACTTCATACTTGTGTAATGTATGCCGATTTCACCAATCTACTAATCCTGCTCAGATCTTCCTCACTGCGACATTTTTGTGTTTTGTGTCTTGTGTCATTCGCAGATGTTAAAATTAGTCATATATATTCAAATACAGGTTATCAACATATATCAAAGAGCAGTGTCAAAATACTGACTCATGAGGACATTACTCTATAATTCTCTCCATTCTCAAAGCAACTGTTCAACACTGTTTTCCACGCCCGTTGTCTTAATCAATGATGTCTCCACATTGCTGATGCACCATTAATCCTACAAAAGGCTTGTCATGTGGCTGTACCATGTATAATGTTGTACTTTATCCAGTTACTTTGGAATACCCATATACATACCAGCCTTCATTGAACATTTTCAATAATTATCAAGGAACTCGGTCAAATTAACAAAATACCATTTGCCTTTTCCAAACGTGTGTTGACTGATATTTATTAATTCATTCATTCACAAGTGAAAACTGATTATGATTCAACTTATTATGTGTAAATGTTGCCCCCATCATTGGTATTAGGAAGACTGACAGGTTCTTCCATTTTTTAATGGTTCTTTCAAAGTTTATGATTCTCTGATTCTTTGGCACTGCTCTTGATTCCAAGGAGGATTGGAAGATTATGACCAGAGCCTTCAATGACTCCAACCTTACTTCAACAGCCTATGATATATACTATCCAGAATGGGTAACTTCTATTTCCACTACTCCTTATTTATTTTTTAATTTGTGTATTTTTAGAAGGCTTTCTCTTTTTATTCAGTTAGTGGCAGCATCCTTTTCTTATTGAGTACAGACATAAATTACTCAATATGTATTTGGCCTTTACAAGAAGATCTCTGTTTTGGTAGCTGATTGGTGATGGGTACATAGCTTTGTTACAAATCATAAGAAGCATATATAAATGTTTTTTTTAAAAAGGAAAAGTTTAAAAGTAGTTTTGAAACAGACACAGAAGATGCTGGAGACACTCAGCAGGTCTGGTAGCGTATGTGGAGGGAGAAACAGAGTTAACCTTCAAGCTTGGTATGGCTCTTCTTCAGAACTGCTTGTTCCAGATTTCCAGAATCTGCAGTATTTTGCTTTTTTCAAAAATTGAAGTATTTTTGTTTTTTTTTCATGCGCGTATACGAAGAAAAATAAGTGCAAAAAGATTTATCAATATTTTCTGTTGTTAGTGGCTGGTCATTCAAAATTATAAAGGAGTGAGGGCAGAGCTGGCTGGACTGGACAGGAAAAGGAGTTTAGCAGCAAAGGCAATTGAAAAACGAGGTTCAAGAAAAGAGTTTATGGCCCACAATAAAGATGTATCCCAGTGAGAAAGAAGGATTCTATGAAGGAGATAAGGCAACCATGGTTAACCAGGGAAGTTAAGGATAGTATGAAAAGGAAAGAAAAAATACAATGTAGCAAAGATTAATGTTAAACCAGAGGTTTGGAAAAGTTTTGAAAATGAACAAAACAAAATCTGTTCTTGCTTTGGATGTGAGAGGTCCCGGGGTCAAATCCCGAATGAGCCCCATTTGGTGTGGTGCAGTGGCTTAGTGGTTAGCCCTGTTGCCTCACAGCACCAGGGACCCGGGTTTGATTCCACCCTCGGGTGACTGTCTGTGGAGTCTGCACATTCTCTCTGTGTATGCGTGGGTTTCCTCCGGGTGCTCCAGTTTCCTCCCACAGTCAAAGGATTTTTATAATTAGGTGGATTGGCAGTGCTCAATTGCCCATACTGTCTCGGATGGGAAGTGTAGGGAGATGGGTGTGGGTGGGATTCTCCTCAAAGTGTCGGTGTGGACTTGATAGGCCAAATGGCTTGTTTCTACACTGCAGGGATTCTATGATTCTAATTTAAAATAAAAGAGGAAGTAGATTAAAATTTGAGGGTATCTTTCAAATACCATCAAGACAGACAGCTACAGCTTGTTAAATATGTGAAACAGAGGAGGTTTGCCAAAGTGAACACAAGTTCTTTAGAGAATGAGACTGGAGAATTAATAATCGGAACTAGAAAATAGTAGAGGAGATAAATGCTTTGCATCATGCAACAGCATGTACTCCAACGCTACTAAATAGCAATGGGAAAAATGAAAAGTTGAAACAAATAGAATAACTATCACGAGAGAAAATGTACAATGTGGCTAAAGACCAAAAAGTCCCATGGACTTAATGGGATGCATCTCAAGATTTTAAAGGAAGCAATATCAAGATAGTGTGTGCACTGGGAGTAATCTTCCAAGAATCCTTAGATTCTGGAAGAGTCTCTGATGATTGAAAAACTGCCGATGTAACATTTTAATTAAAAAGGGAAGTAGACAAAAGCAGGAAACTATAGGCCAGTTGGCTTAACATCTGTTATTGACAAAATATTAGTGTATTTCAAAGAATGTAGCAGCAGAACATTTAGCATTTAACATGATATACCAAGCAGCCGAGCAGAATCAGCATGGCTTCATGAAGGGAGATCATGTCTGACAAATTTATTAGAATTCTTTGAGCACATGATAAGCAGGATAGATAAAGGGGAAGCTGTGGATGCAATGTACGTTAGGTTATTAATAAGATGAACCTATAGTGTTAGGATAGTATGTTATGGATAGAGGATTGGCTAACTAATAGAAGCCAGGAAGTTGTAATAAAGGAGGCATTTTCAGGAATGCAACCTGTAACTAGTGGAGTTCTGCAGGAATCATTACTGGACCTATAATTATTTGCAATATACTTTAATGACTTTGAGGAAAGTGAATGCACGTTAGCCAAGCTTACAGATTACACAAACATTGGTGGGAAGGCAAATCATAGAATCCCAACAGTGGGGAAGCAGACCATTCAGTCGGTGGAGTTCACACCACCCCTCAGAAGAGAATCCCACTCAGACCCACCTCTCTACCCTATCGCTGAAACCCTGTATTTTCCATGGCTAGTCCATCTAACCTGCACATCTTTGGACTGTGGGTGGAAATTGGAGCGCCCAGAGGAAATCCACGCAGACTCGGGGAGAATGTGCAAACTCCACATGGACAGTTTCCTGAGGCTGGAATTGAACCCAGGTCCCTGGCACTGTGAGCCACCATTCCACCTCAAATGGTGTGGATAACACAAAGAGTCAGTAGAGTGATATAGTTAGGTTAAGCATTTTGTCAAAGTGCTTGGTAGGTGGATTATTATATGGGAAAACATGAGTTTGTGCACTTTGACAGGATGAATGGAGGAGCAGAAAATTAAATAAATAGAAAAATATTGCAGAAAGCTACAGCACTGATGGATTCAGGAGCCCTTGTGCATAAATTGCCAAAAACTAACATGCATGTTCAGCAGATGATATAGAAGTCAAATCGAATATTGCCCTTTACTTTAAAGGGAATGGAGTATGATAATGGAGGAGCCTTGCTGAAACTATACAAGGCACTAGTTTGACCATGCATGGAATACTTCTAAGGGATGATTACTGGCATTGGAGGCAGTCTAGAGAAGATTGACTAGCCTGATTCTAGGTATGGAGGGGAGGATCAGCAGTTTGGGCCTGTATTCACTATAGTTTGGAAGAATGAGAAGCAAACTTATTGAAACATATAAGATTTTTAGTGAACTTAACAGGGTAGATGCAGAGAGATTGTTTCCTTTGTCGGAAGGCTTAGAGTACACAATCTCAGAGTAAGCAGTTGGTCATTTAAGACCGAAATGAGAAGGAATTTCTTCTCTAAGATGGTTGTGAATCTGTAGAATTCCTTACTACAGAACACTGCAGAGACTGGGTCATTCAAGGCTGAAATACTGAGTTTAATAAATTTCTATTCATTAAGGAAATCAAGGTTATGTGGGAAAGGCAGGAAAGCGGAGTTGAGGATTATCACATCAACCATGATCTGATGGAATGGTGTACTTCTGATCTAATGTCTTTTGGCCGTATAAAAGTTAAGAAGCTGCACTTTCTAGTCAGTGGACATCAAAACTATCAGCACATTTTACCGCTTACTGGCATTTTAATTTAGACTACCCCATGTGTTACATTTTTAAGAGTGAATTACAATATGTTGTCGGTCAGCAAACTAAAAGTGATATAGTTATTACTAGAAACATTTTATTCAGCTGTATTTTGATAAATAGTATTAAAAAATTGTCCTGGGAATAATAATTTTGCTATGCCAATGAAACTTTTTTTTATAAATCAAGATTGCTGTTTAAACATTTTAAATATCATTGTTGCGTAACTCCGAATATCATTCAGCAGTGTATGTATTGACTATTCTGTCTCTCAAATAGAGATTTTAAAAAAATTTCCAAAATTGTTAAGCACTATTCTTATTGCTTCCTAGAAATGCTTGAACAAGGATGCAATAGCTGACTTCCTTATTCAAATTATGATTGTTTGAAGAGGGTAAATGAAAATTCACTGGCTGAAGCTGAGAGAGATGGTCATTAGGACAGGATTGTGGTTACTTTTTGGCCTCGAGTGTTGCCCCCAGACTTATGCATAGCTTATACAGAATCTTAACTTAACGTAAATTTGATCAAAAATGTTCTTGCCGTTTCTGACCTGTGTGTCTCGGGAAACCACCTGACTGAGAAAAGTAGAAAATTGCTGATCTGAATACTTTGACCCATTACTGCAATTGGATTAAAACTGATACCTGCTGGAAATATCCTTTGTGCCTTTTGACTTCTTTTGTAAAGGACTGAAAAGTCCTGCCAATTAATCTTCCAACAATATATATGCTTAACCTCCAAGTGGACTTTACTTGGCTCTTCAGTTGGTGTGCCTACTTTCACTGGGTGAACTGACATGTTCTCTTTGGAGAAGTGGAAACTCCTCCTGTGAGTCTCTTCCCTTCTTAGTAGAGGAGGCCCATCCCAAGGACGGCCTCATGGAAAATTACAGGCAAAGTTTGGACTTAGTGCATCAGAGTTTTGGGCTAATTTTCGGTGTTTCTGCTGCATTCCTGCTGGACTTCTGGTGCAGTGGAATAGTTATGAATTTTGGACCATTTGTTTGTCTGTGAGAGTGCTGATCAGAAGTTTCACATGGATAAACTTCAATGGCATATTTGATTATAGAAATTTTTATTCTGAGCCCCCTCTTTAAATTTCTTGTAACCACTGATGCGTGTTAACTAATATTGACATAATTTGTAAGCATCAGATTTGAAGTAATTATTTTGCAACATTTTAAATGTGCCTTTTGAAGGAGTTTGACAATCCTCACTTGTGTTAGATTTCATGCATAATCCATACTTTGTTTAGTGTAATTCTGTGAGCTTGAAAGCAACACGTAAGAAGTAATTGTGTCGTAAGTTAATTAGCCTCGGCTATTGCTTGTGTGTTCCTTCAAGCCTGAAGTGATCGAGTATGGATAAAGATATCAACTGTTCTAACTAGATGAGTTTTGTGTGAACAGTGCAGAACTGCAACAATTTGCTAAATACATGAACATGGCCTTTATTATTACAGGGACTGTTACAACATACTAGCTGCAGGTCCGTATCCTACAGACTCCTTCTTAGACTAATTCCCCATGACACAGGGACTGGTCTCACTGCATTCCATCAAATATTCAGACCTCTCTCCAACCCTACCATGTCCAATACCCCCTCCCAGGTCTTTTATCCGTCATAATTATTATATTGTTATATACGCCATGCCTTTGACTTTACAAATTGAAATGATTTGAAGAGTTTCACTGTTTTCGCTGAATGAGTTCCCTCAGACTTTGGGGAATAAGTTTGTCGGGGAGAAGATGGTTGACTTGTACCGTTTTCCATTATGGACTGAGACCTGTAGTTCTATGTTGAATTGAAGGCTTTTTGATTATTTTTGGCTTTCTCCTTTTTCTTAACAATCAAATAATTGGTGAATCCAGCTTGTTCACTTCCTCAATCGTGTTACCTAGATATTAATTTTTCCTTGATATAGTATTCTTTAATGTTCTTAGGATTCTGCTTTAGAAGATGTGAAGTTCAGACATTTTGCCTTGACTTATTCCCTTCCTCATCACCTCAGCCCTCAATGGCAGTCTTGAATTCAGAAGTAAGCAAAAATTGCGCAGGATTATCCAGTGCCCCTCAAAACTGTCAAGCCGCTCTGAGATTCCAAGCATACCTATTGCATGCTGACGCATTGACTCCAAGTTTTGAAATTTGGTCTTGGAGGTCTACATACTGTAAAGAAGTTAATGAAAATATTGGATGTATCCATCATCCATGGTTAACTGGAAATGTTAAAGATAGTATCATACTTAAAGGAAAAGCATATGCTTGTACAAAGACAGATGGCAGCTGGTTTGGACAGAATGTTAGAAACAGCAAAGAATGACCAAGAAGCTAACAAAAAAAGGTAAAGAATAGAGAATAAAGAAAGCAAGCTTGAAATATAAAAATAGATCATAAGAATTCCCATAAATTTTAATGAAGAAAATAGTTTATAAAGTAAGCATTAGTCCTGTAGAAAGTCAGATAGGATGATTAATAATGGAATATATATAAGTAGTAGATGAATTAAACAGGTATTTTGTGTCCATTTCCACTATAGAGATGCAATTAAAATTTTATATGCAGCAATAAATTACAATATGGGAGGAAAAATGACCAGAGAAGTGATATTGAATAAATTGTCAGAGCTGTAGGCTGACCTGTGCCCAGATTCTGATGGACTTTGTCCTAAAGGTCTTTAAAAAAGTGGCTAATGAGATAATTGATACATTGGTTATAGATTCTCGAAACCCATTTGAATTGGGGACAATCCCATTTGGTTAGAAGATAAGGAATGCAACGACTTTATTCAAAAAGGGAGGGATACAAAAAAATTGAAACTACAGGCCAGTAGCTTAGCTTTCAACATTTTCTCTATCAGATGTTATTAATAAAAAAGTAATAACAGGGCACTTGGATAATTGCGAGGTAATCAGGCAGAGTCAACATGGTCGTGTGAAAGGGAAATCACGTTTGACCAATCAATTGAGGTTCTTCAAAGTGGGAGCACATGCTGTGGATGAGAGGAACCAGTGGATAACCAGAAGGCATTTTAAAGGTGCCACATCAAAGTCTATTGCAGAAATTAAAGGCGCTTTACATAGAGGGTAGCGTATCAGCATAGATGGACAACTGGTTTGCTAACAGGAAGCAGAGACTAGGTACAAATGTGGCATTTTCAGATTTGCATGATGTAGTGAGTAAAGTATCATGGGGATCAATGCTGATACCTCAACTGTTTACTACTCATTTAAATGACTCAGATGAAGAGATAGAACGTATACATGCCAGGCTTGCTGATGACACAAAGATAGGTAGGAAAATAAGTTGTGAAGAGGACACGGTTGGGGGGGGGGGGGGGGGTGTGCAAGAAAATCGATAGGTTAACTGGGTGGGTCAAGATATGACAAATAAAATATAATGTGGTAAAATAGGAAATTATCCATTTTGGCAGGAAGAATAAACATCAAACAAAAACAGAAATTGCTGGTAAAGCTCAGCAAATCTTGCAGCATCTGTGGAGAGAAATCAGAGTTAACATTTAGGGTCGAGGGAGCCTTAGATAATATTCTTCATTTTTATTCTAAATGGTAAGAAATGTAGATTCCTCAGATGTAGAGGGATTTGGGTGTCCTCGTGCATTAATTACAAAAGGATAGCACGCTGATATAGCAAGTAATTTGGGAAGCTAATGGAATATTATTAATTCTCGCAAGGAGAATTGAATACAACAGTATGGAGGTTTTGCTTCAGTATATAACGCACTGGTAAGATTGCATCTGGAGTATCATGAACAGTATTGGTCACCTTTTATTTAAGAAAGCCTATAAATGCATTGTTACCAGCTTAGGAAAGGTTTACTACACCAGAACCTGGAATTGGTGGGTTGTCTTATGAGAAAGCCTGAATAACCTAGGTTTGCATTTGCTGGCGTTTAGAAGTACAATAGGTGACTCGATTGAAATATGTAGGGTCCTGGCGGTTATTGTCAGAATAGTTGTGGGGAGAGTGTTTTCTCTTCTGGGAGAATCTAAGACTAAGGGTCATTTTTTTCAAATCACCGGTTATCCATTTAAAATAGAGATTTTCTCTGGTTGTGAGTCTGTCTGAAAAGGTGGTGGGATGAGAGTCCTTGCATGTTTTTTTAGGCAGAAATGCATGAGTTTTTATTAAGCAAGGGGATGAAGGTTTTACAGGGTTAGATGATGATGTAGATTTGAGTTTATAATCAGATCAGCCATGATCATATTGAATAGCAGAAAAGGCTCAAGGGGCTGAATGGCCTACCTGTTGTCTGATTTATATGTTTGTTTATGCATTTGTAATTTGAAATTTAAGTTATCTTTTATTTGCTATGGCATTGGAAACAATGGGGTGGAATATATTTGTTTCTTTGGAGAGAAGTGATCATTGTTAGTGATGACTCATTGCTGAAAGAAGTAGCAATTGGATTTAAAGTGGTTTCTATGAATTCAGCTGCAAATTTCAGCTGTGGGAAATTTCCAGATGATACATCCTTGCATCAGGAAGCGCAAAATTAGATTAAATAACCGATGGCGCCGAACCTCTTGGTAACCCCAGAAAAATAACTTTCAATCAAATTTATTTTGATACACAGTAATTTTAAATGCTCAGTGATTGGCTGATATTAAAAGGAATAAAATCTGACAGACTACTGGTATTGACTAAGGCATCGGAAAAGACTCTGGCAAACTCTGTCAACCTTGTACAGCCCTACTTACTGACATCTAGGGGCTTGTGCCAAAATTGGGGGAGACATTCCAGAGGATGAATCAAGAAAGAGCTTGTCAGTGACACCATCTGCATCCCTGCATATGTTCCATCCCACCAACAGGACAGAACAACAGGTGCCACAGCTACATACTGATGAGAAGGGTGTTGTTCTGCCAGCATTCAACATTGACTCTGGACTCTGTAAAAACTCATGGCATCTGGTCATGGGCAAGGAAACCTCTGGCTAATTGCCAAGTACATCAAGAGTGCAGGAGGACAGGTTAGGAGCAGCACCAGGCATACCTAAATATGAAGGGTCAACCTCGTGAACTATAACATGTGATTATTTACATGCCAAACAGTGTAAGCAGCATGCGATGAGTGAACCAAACTGCACAACCAACCGATCATATTTAATTCTGCCAGATCCAATGGTGAATGACGACAGACAATTAAGGAGGAGGTTCCATAAATACTTCCATCCACAATAATGGGGCAGTCCAGCATATCACTGCAAGAAACACAGGCAATGCATCTTCAGCCAGAAGTGCCAAGTGGATGGTTGATATTGGCCTTTTCTTGAGTTCACAGTTGTTGGACTTCAGCCAATTCAGTTCATCACACGTGACATTAAGAAAGATGAAAACATTAGAAACTGCATAGGCTATGGACCCTGACATAATTCTAGCAATAGTGCTGAAGACATGTACACTAGAACCAGCTGCACCCTGAGCCTTATCTGTTCCAGTACAGCTACAACACTGACATCTACCTGACAAGATGGAAAATTGCTTCAGCATGTCCTGTCCAAAATAAACAAGAAGAATTCAACCCACCCACTGACTGCCCCATCAATCTAATCTCAGTTATCAGCAAGGTAGATGGCAGGTGCTTTCAAGTGGTAAATATACAATAATAAACCTGTTATTCAGCTTGGGTTCTGCCAGGCTCACTGAGCTCCTCACCTCAGTACAACCTTGGTCCAACCAGGGAGAAAATAGCTGAATAGAAGAGTGAAAATGCGGGTGATTTCCCTTGACATGAAGGAAGCATTTGACCAAATGTAGCATCAAGGAGCCTGAGCAAAATTGGAATTGTTAGGAGTTGGGAAAAGCTCTCCACTAATTGACATCATACCTAGTAGGATGGTTGTGGTTTTAAGAAGCCAGTTGGCTCAGTCCCACATTATCACTGCGGGAGCTCCTCATGGTAATGTTCTGGGCCCCAATATTTTCGGCTACTTCACCAATGCCTACCCCTCCACATTCAGAACTGAAGATAATCATTGATGATTTGGCATTGTATGTATTTCCTCAGAGACTGAAGGAGTACTTATTTAAATGCAGCAAGATCTGGGCACCATTCAGGCTTAGGATGATAAGTGGCAAGGAACATGTCTGACATTCACATGCCAGCAATGTTGACTGCAATAGGAGACATTTTATCTATCTCTATTTGACATTCAATAGCATTACCGTTGCTGAATCTCCCACATCCTGTAGCTTATCATTGACCAGAACTTGAACTGGATTATCCATATAAATGCAGTGGCTCCAAAAGTAGGTCAGAGACTAGGAATATTGCACTGACTAACTCGCCTCCTGATTCACCCGAGCTCCCCACCATCTACGAGGAACAAATCAGAGCCCTGATGGAATACTTTCCAAATGCCTGGACAAATGCAGTTCCAACAAAACTCAAGAAGTTCAACACCATCCATGAAAAAACAGCCTACTTCATTGGCACCCCGTTTAAAATGTTCACTCCTTCAAATAGGAGGGTGGATCATATGCACATCTACAAAAGGCAGTGTAACAATTCACCAAGGCCCCTTCGACAGCACTCCAGGGAAAATAGTCCCAGCCTATTCAACCTCTCCCTTCAGCTCAAATCCTCCAAAACTGGAAACATGCTTGGAAATGTCTTCTGTACCCTTTCAAGTCATAGAGATATACAACACAGAAACAGACTCTTCACTTCAACTCATCCGTGCTGACCAGATATCCTAAAGAAATCTAGTCTCATTTGACAGCATTTGGCCCATATCCCTCTAAACCCATCCTATTCATATACCCACCCAGATGTCTTTTAAGTGTTGTAATTGTACCAGCATCCACCACTTCCTCTGACAGCCCATTCCATATATGCACTGTCCTCTCCGTGAAAGTTGCCAGTTAGATGCCTTTTAGATCTTTCCCCTCTCACCTTCAACCTATGCCCTCTAGTTTTGGACACTCCCACCACCTTAAACCTATGCCCTCTAGTTTTGGACACTCCCACCCTGGGTAAAAGACCTTGTCTGTTCACCCTATCCATGCTCCTCGTGGTTTTACAAACCTCTATAAGGTCACGCCTCAGCCTCCAACACTCCAGGGAAAATAGTTCCAGCCTATTCAGCCTCTCCCTACAGCTCAAACCCTCCAACCCTGGAAACATCCTTGGAAATGTCTTCTGAACCCTTTCAAGTTTCACAAGTCTTCCCTATAACTTCCAAACCCATGATCTTTGGCCCATAGAAAAATAGAGGCAGCAGAAATATGGGAACATCACAACCTGCAAGTTCCCTTCCAAGCTGCTCAGCATCCTAATTAGGAACCTTATTGCTATTCCTTCACTGATGCTGGGTCAAAATCCTGGAACTCGCTGTTTAGCAGTAGTATGGGTGCAGATACACCAAATCTACTGCACCAGTTCAAGAGGCAGTACACTAGCGTCTTCTCAAGGGAATGAAGGTGAGGGCTATAAATGCTGGTCTAGCCATTGTTGTCTACATGTCATGAATGAATAAAACAAAAACTGCCTCAAATTTTAATGAGGTGTAATAAATGAAAGTCAATTACAGATCTCTATAATAGAAGTGAATGCATGATGCAGTATTGATCAAATGAATGATAACTATATTACAAAAAAATGCATGAGCAGTATTGAAATTATTCAGTACCTTGTATGCATTACCATATAGTATATTATCTAGTCAGTCAAGCTTCGTAAGTATAGATTTTTTTTTCTGCTGTCATAGTCCTCTATTTAAATTAACTTTATGGCCGTGTAAAAATGGTAATGAGAATCTGTTACAGTGACTGGTCAACTAAATTGATGTTCATTTAGCAGAATGTTTTACTGTGTTTGAATAAAGAATTATGGATATCTAGGAGTGATTACAAAGCAGAAATCCCAGCAAGCACTTCTGACATTTAGTATTGTGCCATTTTTACTGTTCTGTTACCTACTAATAATAGAGAAAGGGTGCAAACATTCTCCATTCTTTTGGAATATGATAACTTAACAATAGTGATTCAACTACTCTCAGTTTATTAAGAATTAATAATCAAGAATTAATAATACAATCAAGAATTAATTAGCAAAAATTTAAAGCAGTATGCATAAATTATGTGGATTGTAAAATTAAACAAAGGAATTTATCCACATTTACATAACCAACTGTAAATGTAAAATCTCAAATGTTTGTCCTTTTCTGTACAAGGGCATTGCATGAAGTTCATTTAGTGAAGCCTTTTTCCCCTGTCCTGCACCCTCTCCTGGCTAGGGGTCTAACATTTGAAAAAAGCAAACATTGAAATAAATATTAAACAAACAGCTGTTGTTAACCCAGTACATCTAAATGCGGAGATAGTAGGAACTGCAGATGCTGGAGGATCTGACATAACAAGAGACTCTAGGCCCGAAACATCAGCCTTCCTGCTCCTCTGATGCTGCTTGGCCTGCTGTGTTCATCCAGCTCTACACCTTGTTATCTCACATCTAAATGCGGGACCTTTTGATGCGAAATCTTGGCACAAGATTTCCACTGTAACTGAAGCAGTGGAGTTTCATGTCAACCACAGTGGTCGAATAGTCACTCGTCATGGATTCATTAACTCAATGGGATAGTTTATTTAAATCAGTAAAACATATTATAAGTTATAAGGCAGCCGTTACAGCAATTGATTTTGATTTGTGCACCTAACAAAACAGATCAACTGCCAGGCACAGTTAGAGCATTTTATACACGCAGTAAGTGGAGCCATGAAAGGACAACTCTCTTAAAGGCATGTAAAACATGGAAGTCCCAGACAGATCAGCTCCTGATCTTGCAGGTAAGTTTCTATGGTGTATTTTAGGCAGCAGTCTTCAACCAAACTTTATGAAAGCACTGGTGTAGGAGGGTGGTGCACTTACGGAGGGTTTTCCACTTCATCAACATTGCTAGTCATGCACATTTATGGATCATGAGCAGGAGTAGCTTGTTTTGCCCCACAGTCTTGCCTCACCACTCAGATAAGATCATGGCTGATATGATTGTAACCTCAAATCCATATTTCCACCTATTGTGGATAACCTTTCAACCCCTTGCTTAACAAGAATCTAACTGAAAAAAAGCATTTATAGGTACTTAAAAGGGAAATATTTGGCTAAGATGAAGATGGACCCAACAAAAGCAGGGTCTAGAGAATTATAAAAGGGAGTAGAAAAATGGTAGCGAAGCTAAGTTATTACATTGTGCCTGTTTTCACAGAAGTATATACAAGAAATCTCCCAGATTTAGAGATCCAAATGACTAGGGAGAATAAGGAGGTGAAGAAATTATTAATAGTAAGACATTTGTACTGGAGAAATTAGTGCAAGTCAGTCTTTAGGACCTGATAGTTAACATCCCAGTGTGACTGTAGAGATCATATTCCAAAATTCCATGGATTTTGGAATGATACGTATAGAGTGGAAGCTTGCAAGTATCATCCCACTCTTAAGAAAGGAGCAAGGAAAAATTCAGGGAAATACCAACTCATCAGACCTAGACCATCAGTCAAGAAATTACTTGAACCCATCATAAAGGATGTGATAAATTGACACTTGGATAAAAATTATTTGATTGAATGTAGTCAGCACAGATTTATGGATGGAAAATTGTATTTTACAAACCTTTTGGAGTATTATACAGATGTCACCAACCAAATTGATAAAGAGAGTTGATGGATATTCTGTATTTGGGATTTTGGAAGGCTTTTAGTAAATTCCTCCACAAGAGGTTGTTTAGCAAGTTTAATGCATGTGGTATACAAAATAATGTACTCACATGGATTAATGATCGGCTAGCGGGTGAAAAGAATGTAAAAATAAATAGGTTATTCTTACCTTTGTGGGCTGTAACTGGTTGGACGCAGCAAGGATCAATACTTGGGCTGGTAGCAACTCACAATAACATGGGCACCAAATGTAAAATCTCCAAGTTTGCAGCTGGTACGATGCGAAGTGAGAACATGTGTTGTGAGTAAGAATGTTTTCGGGAAGATTTGATGAGGCTCATTGATCGGGCAGATGGAACATAATGTGGAAAAATGTAAGGTTTTCCACTTCAGTAGGAAGAGCAGATGTGCAGGCTATTTCTAAAATGATGAGAGTTTGGAAATTGTAAATATGCATAGGGTCTTGGCTGTCCTTGTTAACAAGTGTCAGCTTGCTGCACCTGTGCGTTAGCTCTCTATGAGGAAAGCCATTGGAATGCCGGACTTTATCGCAAGAGAATTTGAGTACACAAGTGGTGAAGTATTGTGATAGTTGTAGAGGAACTTGGTTAGATTGCATTTCATGTACTGTGTGGAGATTTGGTCTTCTCACCTCAGGAAAGATATTAGCGCCAAAAAAGGAGTACAACAAAGATTCACCAGACTTATTCCAAGAATAGTGGAACTATCCTATGAATAGAGATTGAGCATAGGAGGCTTGTATTTTCTAGAGCTTCTAAGAATGAAAGGTGATCTCATTGAAGCCGATAAAATACTTCAAGGGATGAACAGATCAGGTGGAGGTAGATTTCCCTCCTTGTTAAGAGTCTAGAACAAGGGGACACATTCTTTGGGATTCTCTACTTTGGGTGTGGAAGCTCAGGTCTTATATATTTATGAAGGAGAGGTTTGATACATTTTTGATTAATGGCATGAAAGGTCATGGGGATAGTGTGGATAAAAGACATCGAAATGTTTGATCAGCTGTATTAACTGGAAGAACAGGCTCAATGAGTCGAATGGCCTTCTCTTCTTCCTATTTACCTCTGCCTTATATTCAAGGAATTTGCTTCTAGCACCTTTCCAAAGACTCTTGACTCTCTGATATTAAAGGAATAGTCTAATCTAGCCATGTTGACTCTGCCTGATTAACTTGACCTCACCCAAGTGCCCTGTTAAACTTTGTTTAATAAAAGCTTTTAACATTTTCCCTATGATAAGTATTAAGCTAACTGGCTTGCATTTTCCTGCTTCCTGTCTCCCTCCCTTTTTTGACGGAAGGAGTTCCATTCGCTATCTCCCAAATCAAGAGACTTTTGGAAAATTAAAACAATGTATCTACTATCTCACTAGCAACTTCTTTTAAGACCATAGGATGAAGTCCATCAGGACCTGAGCACTGGTCAGTCCCCAGCTCCTACACTGTATTCAGTGTCACTTCCCAGGCGATTGTGATTTTCCGGAGGTCCACCCTGCATTCTATTTAGTAACATTTTGTGGCTTTGGGATGTTACTTGTATTCTCTATAATGAAGACGAATACAAAATAACTGTTCAATTCATCTGCCTGGTCTTGATGAGAGATGCCAGGGTGATGGTGAGTATTGCCTGTTATTGAAATTAAGAGGAAGGATGGGCAAGCTAGCCTAGGTACCCTGGCAATCAAAAAACAAAGCAGTGAACATTGAAATATATATAACTACACCCTCCAACTGTGTCTTACAAAGAGTGACAGTTGGGTGCAATGTTTGACTTGTTCCAAAAAGCAATCCTCACATTTCGCAGCATTTGCCTTTCCCATTGGCTGGTCATTGTGTTATTCCTCAATACTTTCTAAGTGGGCAGGTACTGCAGTGATGAGCTTGAAATCAAAGCACCTTTCCCTAAACTTCCTGCTAAGTGCACAATAAGTAAGTTCATTAATAGGGTTAGGTGATCTGTGTTTATGGATGCATATGTGTAGTGATACTTTCTGTCCCACAGTGTTTTGTAGGCAAACACTGCAAAAGTTCTCATTAAAATACTAGCCTGTAGGTTTTCTGTGACAGTGTCATTGTTCCAACAAATCATTGTCATTTGATGTAGTACTCAAATGTATCTACATAAGGAAGCTTGAGTTGCTTGTTTAAATGTTAATGTATATTTCTTAAAATTTTAATTGATCATGGAAACTTGCAGAAATTTGAAAAAAAAAATTGCAGTTTCTTTAAAAAGAACTAAGTCTAAAATTTGTGTGGTTTTACATAATGTTTTGATTTAACTTCAACGTTTCCCTTGATTTAGTATTTGATATGCAAAAGAAAGCTGGAGAGCAAGAAAGAAGCTCTTTTGATTCTCTCCAAGGAGCTTGATACATGCCAACAAGAACGGGACCAGTACAAACTAATGGCTAATCAGCTTCGGGAGCGCCATCAATCATTGAAGAAAAAGTACAGAGAACTAATAGTAAGTTGCCATTTTAATACATTCTAATTGTAATGTAAAAGTGGATTTTAAAAAATAAATTGTTAGGAAAATGTTATTTGTAATTTAGTCTTATTTCAGGCTTCTTGAGCTTTTAGGGTGAATTTATGCACTAACCCAAGATTGAATTTCCATTTCATTAATATTAAAGCAGTTGTGTAACCAATGATCCAACCTAGAAACATAATGGTGGCTCATAATAGAGCAATGGAAGTAAAATCCATTATAGCTGTGATTATAGAGGTTGCACATCCAGTTGCGAATCTTGGACTGTGCCATTAATGTGGCCTTCTGCAATTCAAATTGAAAATTACACAAAAAGGGATTACATTCTTGACCATTGCCATGTCGCAGTAGTAAAAGGCTTCAGAATCAGGAAACAGAACTGGAATGGGGAATTGTGCAAATCAGAGCCCAGAACCTGCTGTGAATTTGATTGATTTTTTTTACTGTGTAAAATATGAACCAATTGTACTGTCTGGCTTTGAATTGGCATTTTAAATAAACAACCTATTAGCATGTACCTTCTTCATAATTTGTTAGATTTTCTAAAAATCTGGATGTTTTGTCTTTGTAAACCTGTCTCTAATGCAAACTCTTCTAAATGTATGAATCTTTCTTCATAAATTGCATCTCTTTTAAAAATATTGTGGCTGATAATTCATGATCTATCCAAATAATGTTTCTGGGTGGAGATTGGTATCACAAAACTGGTGTGCTGCCCTGCAATTTCTGGGATAGTTAATAACTCAAAATGTGCATCTAGTTTGGCCATCCACCTATGATATTTAAGTAATGCGAGGTTCCTCTACCCTTGGAAATCACAGGCAGCTATGTTCCTGTTCAACTACAGTGTGGCCTACATTATCCAATATTTCATATTTGATCTGGCCAATGATCAGCATAAAGTTGGAACATCCTGATTCTACGTAGCCATTGATGCTTTTTTGTGAATAAGCCTCATTATTTTTTCAGTGAGCCAAACATATAAAGGCAGCATCAAATGCCTAGTGAAAATTCAAGCAGAGTGGATGTAATGGAGTATTCTGTACAATCAATTTGTGAAAGCTTCAAAGAATTCCAACAGGTTGTAATTCATTTTCAGAGTTTCCTGGCTGGCTGTAGTGTTCCTTAAATAAATCTTGATGATTTTCTATAAGCTATTCTGAACTAGTTTATTTTTTTTCTCTCATAACCAAACAGCCTAACATTGGTCAAATTTAGAGTTCATGACAGGCTCCTCACTGAAAAGTTAGCACAGGAGGAGGCCGTATAACCCATCCTGTCTGTACTAGTTCACCAGATGAGCACCTGACTTGTAGCCATGTTACGAATGTTGCTTTATTCAGTGTGCTCTTAGCATGGCAGATTATATCACATTTTACTGTATGTCTCAAATGACCAGCTATCTCTGCGGATTGGCTGAAATCTGGACAGACTGACTGAAGCTAGCAATAATCAACCAATGAGCCAGACAAAGCCAACCAAGTTTATTATCTAATTTTCTAAAACTACTAATCATGCAACTGCAAATTGTTTAAGATTTTTTCTGGACTGTGTTTAAATAGTCATGTTATCTTCCCAGCCAGCAAGCTATCCAGATGTTAACAACCAAAAATCATATCAGAACAAGTTAAAATAATTGACCAAGTTAACAAATAACACAGCCTATCCACAAATCCAGAAGAATACTTGTCTAATGGATAATTTGCAGCAGGAGGTTTGGGATTTAAGTTTTGTTCCTTCCTGAAATTTGTTTCCAATATCTTTATTTCTGGGATGGGTGATTATGGATTCAACATGTGTGATGTTAATGCCTACCAGCAGGTGGCTTGCTGCAGCATGCCTTCTGTTTGCATTCTTGAGTATCGGGTGCTACTGTATCATCCAGTTGCCGTTGTGTGCCAGCTTCCCCCATAATCCATCTCTTGCCATGTATTTGTTAGTTTTGTATCTTCCCATATCAATAATGTAGCTTCTGTGCTTATAGATGTCTGTGGCTTATCTAAGCTTAAAGAGAAATTGCAAACAGCAAAGTATAAATACGTGGCAATAAGAGTAGGGCCAGGCTATGAATTCTATAACAAGTAAATTACCTTCCACCCATAAAGCCTGCTCACCATCTACAATGCATGGGCCTGGTGTGTGATCAGATACTCTGCACTTAGCTAGACGTGTTGCTCCAACAACATTCAAGAGGGTCACATATTCTCAGAGAAAGCAGTCTGTTTGACTGACACACCATCCCACCACCACAAATCGTCCCTCCAACCTCTACTACTAACAGTGGCAGCAGTGTGAACAATTTACAAAGTGTACTGTAGCAATTCACAGAGGTTCCTTTACCAGCAATCTCCAACACCTAAAAGAATAATGACAGCAAATCCTTGGGAATACCACCATCTGTAAGTTCTTGCCCAACTGAAATATCTCCTGATTTGGAACTAGATCCCTGTACCTCCACTATTGCTAGGTCGAAAACCTGGAACTCCCTTTCCCATAGTGTAATTACTTGATCAAGGACAGTTAGGGATAGGAAATAATTGCTGGCCTTGCAATACTAGTGGTGATCAGGCTCTGTAAATTTAGTGGTACTGCAGAATGTATTTCAGAGTGGAACTTACAAGGAGACATAGAAAAAAGTGCACATTTTTAACACAAAATTATTTTCCACACAACTGGGCTTTTGTTCATCAGATCCATGACAATCAAACAGGAGAAACCAGTTTAAGCAGAAATAGGACTTCGTTGCCTGATTGCCAAAACATTGTTTATTTGGTGGCAATTCAGTAGTCATGAGATCCATGAATGCAATGTATGTCTAAGAGGCGAAGGATAAGGAGAATAATTTAGAATCTCAGAATTCCCAGAGTGTGGGAACAGGCTACTCGGCCCAACAAGCCCACACTGACCCTCCAGACAGCATTCCATCCAAACCCATTCCCCTACCCTTTATCTCCCATGACTCATGCACCTAGCTTACACATCCTGAGCACTAGGGGCAATTTGGCATGGCCAAACCACCTAACTTGTACATCTTTGGATTATGGAGGAAACTGGAGCACCCAGAGGAAACCCATTCAGACAAGGGGAAAAATCTGCAAATTCTGCACAGAGAGTCACCCAGGGTGGAATTGAAACCAGGTCCCTGGTGCTGTGAGGCAGCAGTGCTGACTACTGTGCTACTCTGTTGCCCATGGCTATCTGAAGTCTTACCGCTTCCATATCGATTGTAATTATTCTCAAAAGATGGTCAGGGACCTGAATTTTCTTTAGCTGTGCATATCTTTAAAACACTTCCCTTTACACTTTGATCAAAAAATGTAAAAAGGTGCAGTTGTGGTCTGAATGTGTTTCTCTCTACATGGAGACATGGCTGCTTTCTATGGTTAATTCCAAACAGATGCAGAATCTAAAACTTTCATTCTGCTTTTGTCTTCTTTCTTAATCTTCCTGAATACTCTTCTCATAGTTGGAAAAGTTAGTGCTTTAGTTTTAGAAAGTTACATTATTGCTTTTGGCCTTGATTTTAATTACAGTGTCAAAATTTATTGTATCAAAAAAATCTCTGGTACCAAGTATTCACCCAGTTCCAGTTCACTGCTGAGTTGTGGTAGACGGCTGAATACTAAATGCCATGCAGCAACTGCTTTTGTATTCTGTTCACTTATGGTAGTTAAGACAGATTGTCACTTTAGAATTGTTAATATTTTTACCTTCTCTCTTGGTTGTTCCTGGTTCTGTTTCGCTTCAGCTTTACTTGAGCTGGAAGTTGACAGGAATTCCCAATTAGAATATGTTACATTTAGCAATATTAATTTCTATCCATGTTCATGCATTTGCCCTTCCTCAGTTGTATCTTTCCCCTTGATAGATGTTATATTTCTCGATTTGTACTCCTTGTTCATCTCGTGTGATATTTCTGCACTTCGGTGAAATGTAGCAGTTTTTCTTAATTGTTTCTTCACTGTTTATCACATTGATGTGATTGCATAAAACTACATAAATGTATTGCTGTGCAAATCAAAAGCTGCAATGTATTTCAGTGGCTCATTCTTTATGTTCCCGATTATACTCCCTTAAAAAAAAGGAGTTGGAAAAGAGAAAATCTTACATTTTGTTTTTTGTTTTAACATTATAACGGTGCTCAGTTCATTGTTTGAGAAAAATTTATCTGTAAATGTTGGGTTTCAAATTGTGTGATTCATATATAAATGGTTTCTTTACTGGAGCTAGAAGATAATAATTCTGGTATGTTGATGCAGCAAATTTGTAATGCACTCAAATAAGTCATAAGAAATCTGATCATGCTGCATACTGTCATGCTTTCATTAACATCAGCTCTGCTTATATTATGGAAAGCTGGTTTGTCTCCTTTGGAGCTGAGTATATATCATGCATTTGTAAAATTGAGTGCAATCAGACCATACGTATGCTACACCAATTATACCTTGCCAGTTAATACAGTTGAGTTGTATTTGAGAGTAGAATAGAAAAAGAAATGCTCAAATTGACAAGTAAACTCGCTGCAATGTGTTTTACTGTTTCAAAACAACAGTCCTTCTAACTGTGAAGGGAAATAAAATCTACTGAAAGCCTTGATCCCATGACAGATTGGTTTCTATTGATGTTGCTCATAGAATAAAACTGTCTCTTTCTATAAATGTCTTCCTCATTCATTCCTTTTTTCCAATTCTTTCTCTGTTCCTTTTTGACTTGTGTAATTTTGCTCTATCTGGCAGCAACGCAATCCAGGCCAAATACTGCACTGTCAGTTTAGACCGAATCGTCAAAGAAAGGGAAGGTACGAATGAAATCGGTAATGCTATCAGTGGCACCTGCACGATAACAGCCTGCTCACTAAGGCACAGTTTAGGTTGTACCAGATCACTCAGTTCCAGATCTCAATGCAGTCTTGGTCTAAACATGGAAAAAGGAGCTGAATTCAGAGGTGAAGTGAGAGTGAATGACCTATACAGAACTTAATCTAGTGTGACGTCATGGAGCCTTAGCAAGATTGAAGTCAATGCAATCAGTTAGGTGTGGGGAGGAAAACAGAAGTCGCTGGAAAAGCTCAGCAGGTCTGGCAGTAGCTGTGAAAAAAAGTCAGAGTTAATGTTTCGGGTCCGGTGACCCTTCCTCAGGGTGTGGGGAGGCTTCTCTGCTAATTGGAGCCATGCCTAGGCCAAAAGAAGACGTTTGTAATTATTGGCAGTCAAACGTCCCAGCCCGAGGACAATGCTGCAGGAGTTTTTCAGGTTAGTGTCCAAGGCCTAACCACCTTCAACTGCTTAATTAATGACTTTCATTCCATCATAAGGTCAGAAGTGCAGATATTTGTTGATGATTACAAATTGTTCAGCAACATTTGTGACTCGTCAGGTACTGAAGCAGTCCATGTCCAAATGCAGAAAGACCTGCACAATATCAAGGTTTGCTATGATAAGCAACCGTAACAGCAAGTGCCAGGAAATGATTATCTTCAACAACAGAGTTGGAAACCATCTCCCCTTGATATTGATTGCCTTTATAGTTGCTGATATCCACATTAATGACATCATGCGGGTTGCTACATTTCCCGAACCTGAATGGATCAGCCAAATAAACACGGTTGTTAAAAGAGCAGGTCAGAAGCTGGAATTTCGGCTTTATATAGCTCACCTCTACTATCTGTGTGATAGAGATCAGGGTTGTGATGCGATAGTTGTGCATTAATTTTGTTATAAATGTTCTTTTTGGTTGCGTTTTTGATGGACAAGGTGGAGACCATTATCCTCTTAAAGGACTATGAGGTGGGTTCAGAAATTTGATTGGTTTTCCTTCTGTGGTTCCTTAATCAGGATTAGAAAATTGTTAAATTTTTATCGATACTGAAAAATTGTTTTTACCAATACCCATTTAAACAGTTGCGATACTCTGAGACTTACGAGCACCCTGAGCACTTTGGCAGACCCACAATGCTGTTAGAGAGAGGTTTCCAGTATTTTGACCCAATGATCCTGAAGGAAATTTGATATATTTCCAGATCAGGATTAATGAGTGGTTTGGAGTGGAAGTGGCAGGTGTGTTTGTGTCTCCCAGTTTTTTGACCTTCTGGATGATTGTGCTCATGGGTTTGGAAACTTCTCTCCAAGGGATCCTTGGTGATTTTTTTGCTGTGCATCTTATCAATGGTACTTACTGCTAATATGCATTAGTGGTGGAGGGTGTGGATCTTTGTCACTATGATGCCGATCAAGTGGGCCGCTTTGTCCTGGATAATGTAAAGGTTCTTGAGTGTTGTTGGAGCTGCACTCATTCTGGCAAGTGGGGAGTATTGCATCATACTCCTGACCTTGCCTTATCGCTGGTGGACAGATGTTGATAGTCAGGAGATGAGTTACGCACTGCAGGATGCTAAGCCTCTGATCTGGTGTAGTTGCTGCATGTTTATAATGTCTTTTAAGGAATGCCCTTTGGGAAGAAAAACGGCCATCCTTATCTGGTCTGGCCTACTTGTGATTCTAGATCCACAGCAATGTGGTTGACTCTTCACTTGCATCTGGGCAGTTAGCGATGGGCATTAAATTCTAGCATCATCCCGTGAATGAATTAAAATAAAAAACGGCGAATCCAGTTCAACTTCTGGTCAATGGTAACCTAAGATTTTGTTAGTTGATTTACATTGAAAACAAGACAACACAGTGATGCAGCATTGGTAGGAAAATTTTATTCAGATAAAAATTGTGAAGTCAGCTTTCATTTTTGGGAACTTTTGCTTATTAGTGGAGGTGGGAAAATGAGAACTGTGTTCAGAGGAACCTTTTTCTCACAATGGTCACAATTCGCTATTCATGGAGTGATGTGAATTGTACTTTATCCCCAATCATTGGGTTTCTGGTAACTTCAGTTTTACTATTGTCTAGCAGCTGTAACAGCTGTTTGAGCTGATGGGTCACTTCCAGCCAAATTACCTCCGTGACGGCAGCAGATTAACTACCCCTCTTAAGTTCCCTTCATTCTGGCCTTGCTGCTCATACAATTATAAATTCTATCCCTGGTGGAGCAGCGAGAGTGGAACCTCTGGAGGAATGTGTCTTTGAAGGGGCTGGAGCAGCCAGCATGTGAAAGAATCTGTAACTGGAGGAATGGTCCCCATAGGTTCTGCTTCACCCATACTTGCTGTTCCTCCAAATAAAAAAAAAGGGATGACTTTTCTTCCAATGTTTTGAATTTTTTGTCATATCTTCTGGGCTATTTGTGACATTTTGAGGGCGAATTTGCTCACCACTCCCAAGCATTTTGAACACCGTTTTTGAGACCAAACAGTCTCAAAATCAGGGTTAGAAAATTGTTAGAGAAGAGTGCATTTGGTGCCCACTCTATTCTCCAGTGTGAGCTCATTTTCTCTTACCAACTGATGTTCTCACTGTGTCAACAATACGTGTTAGCAATACTCACTAGTAGCTGCCCCATTCTGTCTGCCCTTCTCTCAAGCCCTCATTGCTGCCCATTAGTTGCCTTCCAACTTGCTGCCCACTCACCGCGTCCTACCGACTGCTCACCTGCTACCTTCTGGTCACTGACTTCCACTAGCCCCCATTCACCACCCACTTCCGTGTTGCTTACCGCTTGCCATCCCTCCTCCTGAGCTTTCACTGATCACTTGCTGCCCATCTTGTGAGCTACGTCTGCCTCTCACTCTGACTCTCTGCTTCTTGCTCGAGTCATTGCTTGCTATCCTTCTCATACTTATAGCATTGGTTAGACACTGTGAAAGCCGCCCTATTCATACACTCCACAGAGAAGACAACAGCATATTGCCTATTTAAGTTGTCAAATAACTTTCTGGACTCAGACTATAACCAAAACGGAGAGGCAATGGCATAATGGTACAGGTAGTTCTGTTATAACGCGTGTTTTGTTAATGCAAGTTGGCTGTAGCGCGATTGATGAATAATGGACACTGTTTGGAAAATGTGAATTTTCTACTGTACAGGTATAGTGATTTTCTGTAGCGATTTCCCTTTCACAATTTTCTAAAGCCGAAGGTCACGCAAAAACACAACTATCACATTGTAGGAAAACTACTTGGATTATCACTGGACTATTAATGTGGAAACCCAGTAAATTCTGAGCACCCAGGTTTGAATCACACCACAAAGGATGGTAGAATTTGAATTCAGTAATATTTTGGTTTTAAGTCTGATGATGGCCGTGAAATCATTGCCAATTGTCAGAAAACCCCATCTGGTTCACTAATACCCTCTAGGAATGGAATCACAGAATTCCTATAGCGCAGAAAGTGGAAGTTAAGTGGTTTTGAGCCAGGGGGAGTGCCGTGAGAATCCTCAAGATTGATTCCTGACTCTAGGAAGTCTCATAGCATTGGATCAAACTTGAGCAAGGAAATCTCCTGCCGATTACTATGTACCATCCTCCCTCATCTAATGAATCACTGCTTCTCCATGTTCAATAGCACTGGGATAAAGTATTAAAAATGGCGAATATACACGAGATGGGGGACTTCACTGTCCATCACCAAGAGTAGCTCAGCAGCAGAACTTTTCATCAAGCCAGTTGGGCCCAAAAAGATATTGCTAGGTCTGTATTAGATTGTCCTCACCCCTGCCAATCTGCCTGCCACAGATGCAATAATCCATGACACAATTGGCAAGAGTGAGCAGTGTACAGTCTTTGTGGAGACAAAGTTCTTGGGAATACTGGGAATACTTGACATCATGTTGTGTGGTTTTATCACCATGCCAAATGGGACAGACTTCAAATAGATCTAACATCTCCAGACTGGGATCCATGAGGTGCTGTGGCTCATCAACAGTAACAGACTTGTACTCAAATACAATTTTTGACTTTAGGCCTGTCATATCGCTCACTCAGCCATTAACATCAAGCTCGGGGATCAATCTTGGATCAATAGAGAGTGCAGGAGGGCATGCCAGGAGCTGCACAAGGCATATCTAAAAATGAGGAGTTGGCCTGGTGAAGCCACCAAAGAGGACGACTTGCATGCAATACAGCATAAGCAGCAAGTGATAAACAGAACTAAGTGGTCCCACAACCAACAGATCAGATTTAAGCTCTGCAGCCCTACCACATTCAATTGTGAATGGTGGTGGACAATTAAACAACTCAGTGGAGGAGGAGGCTTGACAAATATCCCCATCCTCAACGATGGGAAGCCCAACACAAATATGCAAAAAAAAGGCTGAAGCAATAATTTTCAACTGGAAGTGCCAAATGGATGATTCATCTCATCCCCAGTGTCATAGGATCCAGTTCGATTCATTCAGCACAATATCAAGAAACAATTGGAGTCATTGGGTAGTGCAAAGATTATGCGTCCTGACATCATTCTGGCAGTAGTCCTGAAGACTTGTACTCCAGGCGTTCCAATATGGTGACAACACAGGCATCTGTGTAGCAATGTGAAAAATTTCACAGGTGTGTCCTGTACATAAAAATCAAGTCTAATCCGGTCAATTACTACTCCATCACCTAACTCCTGATCATCAGTAATGTGCTGGAGTGTGTCATCAACAGTGCTATCAAGTGGCACCTGCACAGTGATGCCTAGTTTGGGTTCTGCCAGGGCCACCCATTTCCTGACCTCATTACAGCCTTGGTTCAAACATGGACAAAAGAGCTGAGTTCCAGAGGTGAGGTGAGAGTGACAGCCCTTGACATCAGGGCTGCATTCGACAGTGTGGACTTATGGAACCCAGCAAAACCAGAGTTTTGGGAATCGGGGGAAAGTTTTCCACTGGTTTGATTGATAACCGACACAAAAGAAGATGGTTGTGGTTGGTGGAGGCCAGTCTTCTCATCCGCAGGACATCCTTGCAGGAATTCCTCTGGGTAGTGTTCTAATTCTTCTTTACTTTCTTCTTCAATGACCTTCCCTTCATCATGAGGTCAGAAGTGGGATGTTTACTGATAATTGCACAATGGTCAGCATCATTTGCGACTTGTCAGATACTGAAGCAGTCCCTGTTCAAATGCAACAAGAACTGGACAATATCCAGGCTTGGACTAAAAAGTGACAAGTAACATTTACGCTACACAAATGCCAGGCAATTGCCATCTTCAATAAGAGACATTCGAGCTATCGTGACTTGATGTTCTATGATGTTTCCATCGCTGAAAGCCCCACTGTCAGCACCCTGTGGTCACCATTGACCAGAAATTGAACTGGACTAGCCACAGAAATATAATGGCTACAAAAACATGTTAGAGGCTTGGAGTAATTACTAATTACTCATAATCGAGGGAGTAATTCACCTCTTGACTCTCCAAAGCCTATCCACCATCCAAACAGTAGGAATATGATGGAATACTCCACACTTGCCTGAATGAGTGCAGTGCCAGCAACTCGAGACTTGAAATCATCCAGGACAAAGCAGCCCACTTGATTGGCATCACTTCCACAAATATGCATACCCTCCAACCATGACGCTTGGGAGCAGCAGTGTATGTGACCTTCGTGGTGAACTGCAGAAATTCACCAAAGATCCTTGGACAGCAGCTACCATCTAGAAGGACAAAGGCAGCATATATATGGGAAAACCACTATCTGCATTTGCCTCTCCACCATCCTGATTTGGAAACATATATCACTATTCTTTCTGTGTTGGGTCAAAATCCTGGAATTCCCACCCCATTGACATTGTAGATCTACCTGCAACACATGGAATGCAGTACTTCAAGAAGGCAGCTCACCACCACTTTCCAAAGGGCAACTAGGGTTGGGCAATAAATGCTGGCCAGCCAGTGACACCCCACATTCCATGACTGATTTAAATTAAAAAGAAGAAAAAAAAAGTAAAGCTCTGCTTTTTGGCACGTAACAATTACAGCAAATGTTATAATAATTATCTTAGGAATCTCATGCAGTAATTATTAAAAACGCTTGTTTTATTGCTTTAAGAGTTGTATATGTTTATGAGCTGAAGGATAAAACCAATGACCAAACGAACATATAGACTGGCAGAAACAAGCTAGAGACTGGTTGCATCCATGGTTGGTGGAAATTACAAGTTGAGAGCTGTTAACTAAACGTATGGTCTATTTTTTTCAAGGAAACTGAATCCATGCTTGTTATACTGTTACTAATAATACATGAAATATGACATATCCCATCTATATCAATGATACTATATTCAATTTAAAAAGAAATGTGTTTTTGATTATAGCATTGCTTGCAATTTCCAGTTCATTGTGTCATTCTTTCTTGTTGGATTTAGCCTGCGTCATTTTTGATGTAGGTAGCCGTGTGGACGTCACTGGTCCTGCCAGTTTACGTACTGGGTCAGGAGACAGCTCTGCATTTGTAGGTCACCAAAATAAGCCAAATCCTTTGAGACATCTGGTGATTGTGAAAAGTGCTGCACATTACAAAAGACAACTTTTGTCCAGAAAATGATAGGAAAGCACTTGGAAGCAGGGGAAAAGTATGATAGTTGCCTGATATAATCAGTTTTTTTATATTGTTAAGAAAGTAGCCAATTCATTTACCTACAGATTTAATTTGTAAATCAAACATTACTGCCTGCAACAAAATGTTGGCATCATTGTCATGATCAAACTGAACGTATTAACTATTGTCATGAAGCTGTAACTGTGGGCTTTTTCAAGTATTCAACCAAAAAATATGTGGAGAAAGACGTAGAAGATAGGGAACTTGGGAAATAAATAGAAATGTCTTGAAAAATGTCTATAATTCAGAAGATGAAGTGCTAGAGGTCTTAAAAACAGAAATGCCTGATCAGGTGTATATCAGAACTTTGTGGGAAGCTAAGGAAAAGATTGCTAGGCCTCTTGCTGAGATATTTATATCATTGACAGCCATACATGATGTTCTGGCAGAGTGGAGGTTGGCTAATGTAGTGCCATTATTTAAGAAAGGTGGTAAGGAAAAGCCAGGGAACTATGGACTTGTGAGCATGACGTCAGTGGGTAAGTTGTTGGAGGGGTTTCTGACGAACAGGATTTATACACATTTGGAAAGGCAAGGGCTACCTAAGAATTGTCAGCATGGCTTTGTGCATGGGAAACTGTTTCTCACTAATTTAGCTATGTTTTTTGGAGAGGTTACAAAGAAGATTCATGAAGGCGGAACAGTAGACATTGTCTGAATGGAATTTAGCAAGGCATTCAACAAGAATCCGCATGGTAGACAGGTTAACGAGGTTAGTCCACATGTTATACAGGGGGTGCAAGCCGTTTGTATACAAAATTAACTTGAAGGATGGTGGTAGAGGGTTGTTTTTTATATTAGAAGCCTGTGACCAGTGGTGTGCCACAAAGTTTGGTGCTGGGTCCTCTGCTTTTCATCATTTATATAAGTGATTTGGATGTGAATAATGAGGCATGGTTAGTAAGTTTTAAGATGACACCAAAATTGGTGATAGTAGTGGACAGTGAAGAAGATTATCTCAGAGTACAATGGGACCTTGAACAGATGGGCCAATGGATTGAGAAGTGGCAGATGGAGTTTAATTTAGATAAATGTGAGGTGTTGCATTTTGTTTAGGCAAACCAGGGTAAGATTTATGCAGTTAATAGTAGGGCTCTGGGCAGTGTTGCCAAAAAAAGATATGTAGACATGAAGATGCATAGTTCCTTGAAAGTAGAGTTGCAGATAGACAGGGCAGTGAAGAGGACATTTGGCACAGTTGCCTTTAAGAGTCAGTGCATTGAGTATAGGAGTTGGGAACTCGTGCAGTTGTACAGGATATTGTGAGGCCTCTTCTAGAACACTGTGTTCAATTATGGCCTTGCTGCTTTAGGGAAGATGTTGGTAGACTTGAAAGGATTCAGAAAAGATTTACAAGGATTGGGGGGGTTTGAGCTATAAGGAGACGTTGAATAGGCTGGGACATTGTTGTGAGTCAGCATTGATGGCTGAGGAGTGTTCGCATAGAGGTTTATAAAATCAAGAGGGGCATGGATAGGGTGAATAGCCAAGCTCTTTTTCCCAGGGTAGGGGAGTCCAAAACCAGGGGTCATAAGTTTGTGTGACAGGAAAGGGAGTTGAGGGGCAATGTTTTCACCCAGAGGGTGGTGCGTGTATGGAATAAGCTGCCAGAGGAGGTGATGGAAGCAGGTACAATCACAACATATAAAAGGCATCTGGATGGGTACACAAAGAGGAAGGATTTAGAGGGATAAGTGCAAAATACTGGCAAAAGGGACTAAATCAATTTAGGATATCTGGTCAGCACAGACGAATTGGACCAAAGGGTGTTTCCATGCTGTATAGCTGCATGAATCAACCCCAATGACTAAGTCAAACAACCCCATTTTAAAGAAACAGAAATAAGCTGGACTGCTTGTCATTCTCTTAGCCACAAGTAAATGCTCACAGGCTTCAATAGTGTTAGAAAGATGAATCTGTGCCTCAAAGGTAGTGTCAGGAAATGGTTTGCAATTCCTGGGACACTCAAAGCTGTGCTGCTGAGACTGGGAGCTGTCCAAATTGAATGACGTACATCTCAACTGTGCTGGTTCCATGTTCTGGATAATCATTAAAAATATCGAAAATAGGAACAGAAATAGGCCATTTGGCCCTTTGAGTCTCCTGTACCATTCAGTACGTTCGTGGTGATCATCCAACTCAGGATTCTGTTCCTGCTTACTCCACATAACCTTTGATTTCTTTATGCCTAAGAACCATATCTGTCTCCTTCGTGAAAATGTTCAATGTTTCTTTTCTCAACTGCTTCAGTGGAAGAGTATTTTTAAGGCACAGCACTGTCTGAATGAAGAAATTTCTCCTCATCTCAGTCCTAAATGGTCTACCTTTACCCTTAAAATGTGACACCTGGTTCTAGAATCGTATAACAACGGTATCGCAGAGGGCTTGAAACTAAAAAGTTGAGAGATAGCAAGTAAAAGGAAACAACAAAGTAGTAGGGCAGGGCAGCTATTTAGCTATTGATCATCAGAGTGCAATAGGAAGTGACAGAAATACAAATGGAAGAGTACATCATCAGATAAGACCATAGATTTGAAAAATTATTTTTATAAGTTTAAGGTTCCATATCTGAATGCATGCAGCATGCTTCTTTGTGCAATCACATTGTTCAACTCTTATCATATTATTGAAGCTCCTTCTTTACTAACCATGCAATTATGATTAGAGAAACATTCTTTTTGAGATATCTTCACCATGTTCCTTCTGAGTCTATGCATTTCTCATCCTTGGTGGTTTCAAACTCTGTCTCACTTCATCATGGTTTTTTTCTCTAAATTAATGCACAATATTCTTCCTTAATCCCCATCTCCATGGCAAGTTCCCAGAATTAGCTTTGGCCATTTAAAGTTTGGGTGGCATGGTGTCCCATTGGTTAGCACTGCAGCCTTACAGCACCAGGGACCCGGGTTTGATCCCACCCTTGGACGACTGTCCGTGTGGAGTTTGCACATTCTCCTTATGTCTGCTTGGGTTCCCTCCAGGTGCTCCAGTTTCCTCTCACACTCAAAAGATGTGCAGGCTAAGTGGATTGGCCATGCTAAATTGCCCAGTAATGTTCAGGGATGTGTAGGTTAGGGGGGTTATGGGGGATGGATCTACATGAGATGCTGCAAGGGTCGGTGTAGACTTGTTGGGCCGAAGGGCCTGTTTCCACACTCTAGGGGTTCTGTGATGATTCTGTGATGTTCTATGGTTCAATGAAAGTTGACATCTCAAATGGCTCTGCTACTCCCATCATGTGAAACACAGATAAGGCCTTCTCTGATTACATCCTTGTGTTGCAATCAACCTACATGCTCTTCAATCCCATTCCCAATTCAACTCAGATTTTGCCAGGGGATTTTACAAAATTGTGTCCCAATTCAAATAAAATATCAATTGTCTTACCCTGGTCCTTCACACTTTGTCTGCAGCTACTGATTTGTTCTGCCATAGCCTCACCTCCATCTAATGCCAAAGTCACTATTAAAACCTTTGCAGCTTCTCACTCTGACCCCTTCGTCTGCTTTGGTCTGTACCTCAAACCTCCCTTTCCGCTTCAAAGTTTTTACGTTTGTTGTTACCTTTCAAATTTATTTGTCCTACATCACTCTGATTGAATCTTTAAAACAGGCATCATGCCACGCTCACTTGAACACTTCCCCCAGTTTCTAACCCCAAAATAGCTCTTATGAAAGCCTCAGTTGTTTTGTTAAATATTAACTCCTCCAGCTTTTATCCCTCATCATCCCTACACATTCTGATTCACCATCCGTACCAACTCATGTCCCCATCACTTCTCATGACTTCTTATGCCCCCTATGACAACCCCTGTCCCCAACCAAACCCCATCATTCCTTGTAGCTTCCATACAAATTTAATGCCAACTCATGTTCACCCATCTACTCCATAATCCCTTCGAGTTATTATGTCAAGTTAATACCAACTAATTTCCCTCCCCCATACCTTCCATGCCAACAAATACCTCCATGCAGCTCCCATGACTGCTTTTCTGGCCTGCATACCAAGTCTGTCACCTCATGCTCCTACAACCTTCATGGCCCTTTATGGCCATTAGGCTATTGTAATGCCAACTCACATTCTGCAATGACCAACTTACATTCTCCCAAGACCAGCACAGCTTGCCCCTGCCTCCTTGACCTGTCCGCCTTTATTCCCACCTCACTGAACAACCCCATCCCCATTTCCTACCTACTAGCCTCATCCCTGCCTCCTTGACCTGTCCATCTTCCCTCCCACCGACCCACCTCTCCCTCCCAACTGACCAACCCTCATCTCAACTCCCTACCTACACTCACCTTTACTGGCTCCATCCCTGCCTCCTTGACCTGTCTGCCTTCTCTCCACCTATCTGCTCCTCTATCCACTCTCCAACGTTGCCTGCCCCTCTCTCTATTCATCGCAGAGTCCCCTTCCCCTCCCCCATTTCTGAAGAAGGGTCCAGACCTGAAACATCAGCTTTCCCACTCCTCTGATGCTGCCTGGCTTGCTGTGTTCATCCAGGTCTACACCTTGTTATCCCACTCTAGAACTTGTTGGCTACGAAAGAAACCAGACATTGCTATATATTAGTATGTATCAATGTCAGCCCTGTCTGGAAAAGTAGGAATAGTTAGCAGTAGGAACGACAATTGGTTACAAATAAATTCCAATAAAGCCAAAAATGATAGCAGGCACAAAGCTGATCAACCAGCATTGTAACAACCGCATTTAATATGATGAAAGCTGAAGGGAGAAGAGAGAGACATACCACTTGTGTTATGTTGACAAACAGAAGAGATTTTTTTTGTCAACTCTCCCTGACAGAGGGAGGTTTACTTTTTATACTTTTCAAGGGTTGGGAATTTAAGTTACTTGACAATTCTACAGCCCTATTTGCCATTAACTGGCATTTACGCCTCCTCCACAAATTTGTACCTTTGTCATTGCAGGATAAGCTTCTTGCTACAGTGAATTGTGTTTTGATGTGCTCATTCTCATTTTCAAATCCTTCCATGACATTATCCCACTGTATTACTGCAATCTCCTCCAGCTCCATACCAGCTGAACTAAGTGCATTCCTTTAATTCTGACCTCTTGAGCATCACTGATTTCAGTTTCTCCTTTGGATGCTGTGCCTTCATTTGCCAACATGCCACTTTCTGCAATTTCCTCCCTAAATCTTTCTGCCTCCCTACCTCTCTTCCTCTCTCTCCTCCTATCTCTTCGATCAAGTGTTCAGTCATCTGCCTTCTCTCCTCATGTTGCTCATTATCATTTTTTTTGTTAAAGTTCCTGTGAAATATTTTGGGACAATTTACTTTGTTCAACACAGTATGTAAGTAGAAATTATTAGAAATATATATTTTAAAGTATTTGCTTTAGCTGTAAGTATATTTAATTAGAATAAATATGACTATATGAAAAAGAGATCATTATTGATCTTTACGCACAAATTCTTATTAAGGAATTATTTTCAGAGAAGCTTTTGACATTTTGGCTATTGGCATAGCAAATAAATACACACCTAGAACCCAAAATTATTGGAAAGACTATCAGGCTGAGAATGCACAATTTCCTGATAGGATTCAATGAGATATATTTGTTTTCCAAAAACATAAAAATAGAAAATCTGCTGCACGGTGCCATGAAATTAAAGTGTGCTTGAGGTGCAGAGGGATTATACAAGCAGCAAAGTATCTTTCAATTAAAATTTGCTTACATTTGGATGAACGTCCTGTCTTACCTTGTGATTAATGTGTAAGCTTTGGTGATTCTCTCCACATTAGAAGTTGCTTAAAACCCATTGCCCAGTTTTCTTTCTTTTCTACTTTTAGCTCTCCATTAGCAAGACCAAGGAAACGGTGAAGAGGGCTCTTCAGCTTTTTGCATTCAAAGCTGCAAACATGTTTATGTAGAACAGAGCAAATTTAATAATGTGCCAGTGGTAACTTTGGTCCAAGTTAGAAACATACAGTGCAGAAGAGGCCCTTCAGGCCATCAAATTTGAGCCAAGAAAAAATACTCTAAATCTTACACGAGGCTCACTTTCCAATACTTAGCCGCAGTCTCGAATGCTGTGCTATTTCAAGTGTTCATCCAAGTACGTTTTAAAGGTTGTGAGGTTTCTCACCTCAACTTCCATCCCAGGCAGTCCATTCCAGATTTCTACTGCTCTCGGGATATGAAAATAATTCTTTAAATCCATTCTAAACTCCTGCCTTTCACCTTAAAATTATGCTTCCTTTGTTATTGACCCTTCAACTAAGGGGAACAGCTGCTTTCTATCCGCAATGTCCATGTCTCTCATCAACTAATACACCTCAATCAGGTCATTCCCCCTCCCTTACCCAACCCTTTTCTGATCTAAAGAAAACAACCTGAGCCTCTCCAGCATCTCTTCATAGCTGAAATGCCCCATCTCAGACAACATCTAAGTGAGGATATACATGAATTGGTCAGATCAGCAGCAGATGGAATTTAACTCTGAAAAGTATGAGGTGACGCACATAAGAAGTAACGAGACAAGGGAGTACTCAGTGAAGGCAGGACACCAGGAAACTGCGGGATCTTGAGGTGCTTCTCCACAGACCCCTGAAGGTTGCAGAACATGTTAATGGGCTGGTCAAGAAGACACATAAGCCACTTGCATGTATCAGTCATGGCATAGATTATAAGAGCATGGAAATTATGTTGCAGCTGTACAAAACTTTGGTTAGGCCACAGATGGAGTAACACATGCAGTTCTGCTCACCATGCTCTGGGAAGGATGTGATTGCATTGGAGAGGGTGCAGAGGAGATACACCGGGATGTTGCCTGGGATGGACCATTTTAGCTAGGAAGAGAGACCGGATAGGTTCAAATTGTTCCTGTAGTGACTGTGATGAGGTCGGCCAACTGGACCTCACAGAATACAAGTTCCCTGAGTGGGGCTGTTAATCTGGTCCAAATTGGGACCCCGGCTGACACATAAAAAGGATGACTATCAAAGATACTGACAATCTGTACCTGATTCTGAATGACGCAGTACGATAGTCAAGGACTGTCTATGTGTAAAAAGCGGGTGACATAGCGACAGTTTACAGACCTTTGTGGAGTTATTTCAGTTTTCTTTAACGCTGAGGTGGGGGGAGCCTGTTTGAGATGTATACAACTATGAGATACATGGACAGTGTGGGTAGAAGGTGGCTGTTTCCTCTAGTTGAAGGCTCAATGACAGGAGGGAATAAAGTTAAATTTAAGGATGGGAGGGTTTGAGGAAGATCTTTTCACCCAGAGAGAGTCGTGAGATCTGGAATGCATTGCCTTTGGAGGATAATTGAGGTGTGAACCTTACAACCTTTTAAAAATACTTGGACAAGCATTTGAAATGTTCAAGGCTGTGGGCCTAATACTGGAAAGTGGAATTAGTATCGAGAGGGGCAGATTTGATGGGCTGAAGGGCCTCTTCTGCGCTGTAAGACTCTATTACACTGTATGACGCATGGTGATATGGATACTGTTGGTGAGGGCTGAAATCTTCATTCCATCACACGGCAAATAAATCATATATCCTGCTATTACTGCCTGTCTGTATTGGAAATTTTTCAAGTTTATCCAGCCTGCTGGCTATATTATCAATGTACCGTCCTTGGCCATAAAGTCCTCGGATGACACTCTACTCTGGACCCTCCAGGCTCAGAGATAGGGACACTACCCAATGTACCATAAAAGGTCCCATAAAGTCTCAGGTCGAGACTGGGGAAAAAATTCCAGTGGTCACACTGTACTGCAATTATGTATCATTTCAAAATGAAACAACTTGACTTAACCAGTTCTTCACAGTTTAAACTATTTGTTTGGGTGGGACCGTAATGTTTCTCTGATGCAATGCAGTTTTATAGATTATTCTAATTGACCTGTTCTACTTAATTGTTGTATTCTGGAGAAAGTTTCTTCCAAGACTTCCATTTAAAGATGTCACTCAGAAAACCTCTGCCTGGTAGCACATAAGAAGCGCTCAGGTTGGATTGTTGCTTTATGTAGGATTTTCTCCTCCAGCTTATTGTGAAGTACCTGACCCTATTCCTTTATGTGGTGGGAATACCTATTGGTAATAAATTGAAGTTTATTATGCCATCTTATCACGTTAATTGTGTTTGTGGAATCTATTAAGAGACAGCAAGTATCACTCTCTATTTTGATTATTTTGTCAAATGGAATGAGGTTCGGCTATAAAGAAAATTTTTAAAAAATAGTTTTTGAAAATTATTACAATGGTAGTCAGTAGATATTGCATTTATATCAGTCTTTTTTTAATTCCGCAGGATGGTGATCCTACTCTCCCTCCAGAAAAGAGAAATCAGGTGAGGTATAACCTAATAGAAGGTTTTTGTTTGACCAAGTCTTGTTTATTTTGGCTATAATTACATTTTATAATTAACTGCAACACCAATTCCATGAAAATGAATGAAATGCAGCATGCAACAAAAAGGAATATGCTTTACCTAGTTTTTTAAAATTAATGCCAGCTGTGATCAAATTTCAGCCCAGTTGATCACCTATGACTGCATGTCAATGAATGCTCATAAGAGAAGTGCTGATAGAAATTAGCATTGAGGAGCAACTGAAATGAAATCTAATTTGAAGAAATATTCTAGTATAACCCAAAGCATTATTTTAAGTTTAAAGATATATCTGGAGGCTTATTTGAAATTTGAGAAAACTCATTGAGGCCTGTTGTTCGTCAACTTGACAAACTACCAGGAGACTCTGAAACAGGATAATGATCATCTAGGAGATAGCAAGAGCTGCAGATGTTGGAGTCAGAGACAACACATTGTGAGGCTGGAGGAACACAGCAGGCCAGGCAGTATCAGAGGGATTTGAAAGTTAACGTTTCAGGTCGGGACCATTCTTCAGAATGGTCATCTATTTGAGTGATCACAGGGAGAGTCAGCCTTATCACTATAAATCAACTCTGCAAAGATCCATATTTTACAGCTTTTAATGAACAAGCCAAGTATTAAATTCCGATCTGATCAGCTCACACCATATGTTGACCAGATGTCCAGGCGTTAATTTATTAATTTTGCACAGTAGGCATTATTTATATTTTACCCAAAGTCGTCTTTAACTTTGCTGATAGAGTAGCCTGTCCTTTGTCCTGTTTCTGTATACCTGTGGTTCTTCAGCTTAGTTTAATGTACTTTAACTAAAAGTATTTCTGACGGAAAATTAACTTTCGTAATTCTTAATTAACTGAAACTGATTGAACCCCTTCAGCTACCCTTGTTCGGGCATAAAGTAATGCCATTTTCATTATGCTGTGTCACCTATGGACATGGACCAAGTATTGAACTTGACATTTTCAAGATACATGGTTATACCATCATTATACAATGAAGGCAAGTGTGCCAAACACTTTCTTAACCACCCTGTCTACCTGTGACACACTTGCAAGAAATTATGTAACTCCACCCCTAAGTCTCTCTGTTCGACAACACTGCCCAGGGCCATGCCATAACTGTATAAGCCCTGCCCTGGTTTGTCTTGCCAAAATGCAATACCTCATGTTTATCTAAATTAAACATTTTCAACTGGGCTGTTGTCACCATCTTCTAATTTGGGAATGACAGAAGCCAAATATTCATTGAATACCTCTACCCTATCCTTTGCTCCACTCAGCAGCTTAACTGCTTGCTCCATGTGTGCCCCATTCTGTTTTTCAGTAACCCCTTTCACTATTAATATATTTGAAGAACATTTTACTGTTTGTTTCATCACTGCCTGCCATCCTTTCCTTATGCTTCCAGTTAATATTTATTATTCCGGCTTCTCCTCTCCTGCATTTGAGATACTCTACCTGATTTCTGATTTCTATTATATTCCTCCTTTTCTTTGTTATTTTATTCCGAATATACATAGTTATCCAGGGTATTGTACCTTTAGATAACATATTTATTTCTCATGAATACGTGTCTAATTTGCACCCCATTCATTTCTTTTGAGTTTACAATTATTTATTCACTGTTTTATCAACCAAAACACATTTCCAATTAACCTAGTGATAATGGGACCTGCAGATGCTGGAGAATCCAAGATAACAAAGTGAGTAGCTGGATGAACACAGCAGGCCAAGCAGCATCTCAGGAGCACAAAAGCTGACGTTTTGGGCCTAGACCCTTCATCAGAGAGGGGGATGGGGAGAGGGTTCTGGAATAAATAGGGAGAGAGGGGGAGGCGGACCGTAGATGGAGAGAAAAGAAGATAGCTGGAGAGGAGATTATGGGTAGGGAGGTAGGGAGGGGATAGGTCAGCCCAGGGAAGACGGACAGGTCAAGGAAGCGGGATGAGGTTAGTAGGTAGGAAATGGAGGTGCGGCTTGAGGTGGGAGGAAGGGATGGGTGAAAGGAAGAACAGGTTAGGGCTGGTTTCAGTTCGTCCCCTGCCCCCACTGCATCCCAAAACCAGCCCAGCCTGTCTCCGCCTCCCTAACCTGTTGTTCCTCTCACCCATTCCTTCCTCCCACCTCAAGCCGCACCTCCATTTCCTACCTACTAACCGCATCCCACCTCCTTGACCTGTCTGTCTTCCCTGGACTGACCTATCCCCTCCCTACCTCCCCACCTATACTCTCCTCTCCACCTACCTTCTTTTCTCTCCATCTTCGGTCCTTCTCCCCCTCTCTCCCTATTTATTCCAGAACCCTCTCCTCATCCCCCTCTCTGATGAAGGGTCTAGGCCCGAAACATCAGCTTTTGTGCTCCTGAGATGCTGGTTGGCCTGCTGTGTTCATCCAGCTTCACACTTTGTTATCCCCAATTAACCTACTCCCGTTCAACTTATAGGTGAAGTCTGAAGTCTGCCCTTTTCCAACTTACTCCTACTTGTACTAATCTTAGCTGCACTTCCCTTTCATTTTGAAACACAGAATCCCTGTAGTGTGGAAGCGGGCCTTTTGGCTCACTGATTCCATACTGACCCACTGAAAAGTATCTCATCCAGACCCATCCCCCGCACCCTATCCCCCTAACCCCACATTTACCATGGTTAATCCACATATCCTGCACATCTTTGGGCTGTGTGAAGAAACTGGAGCACCTAGAGGAAGCCCACGCTGACATTGGGAGAATGTGCAAACTTCACACAGACAGTCGCCTGACTCTGGAATCCAACCCGGGTTCCTGGCACTGTGAGGCAGCGCTGAGCCACAGTGCTGCTTCAAATAGTGAGAATAACACAGAGGGATAGAGATAGGTTAAGCGATAGATCAAAGAACTTGGCATTGAGACAGCAGTGCTAACCACTGAGCCACTGTGCAGCCCCTGTTTGAAGTTTAACCTGCATAAATCCCAAATTGATATAGTCAGTTGAATTACACCTGATAAATTATTCCAGGCTCTCAAAGAAAACCGTATTTACTGGTTCACGAATTACACAAAGAACTGCAGATGCTGGAAATCTAAAACAAAAATAGAAATTGCTGGAGAAACTCAGCAGATTTGGCAGCACCTGAGGACGAAAAACAGAGTTAAAGTTTCAAGCCTAGTGACCCTTGTTCAGAACCTAAAGTAGCTGGGAAAAGGTGGTGTTTATGTGGTGTTTATGGAGGGAGCATGGAAAGGAGTGAAACGGTAGTTGTAGATGGAGCCCAGAACAAGAGAAGGGAAGTTATGCAGGTAAAGAGATGACAAGGTGTAGAGCTGGATGAACACAGCAGGCCAAGCAGCATCAGAGGAGCAGGAAGGCTGACGTTTCGGGTCTAGACCCTTCTTCAGAAGTTCCTGTTATCCCTTATGCAGATAAAGGTTGGCTGATAGTAAGCCAGGGAATGAGAAAACCTGATAATAGGCACAAAGAGTACATTAACATAGATGTGCTGTGCTAAACGCAATCCATGTCATGACCGAACCACTGGTTTGGGTGAGGGTAAAGGACAATGAAGGAAGTGCTCCTGCTCAAAAATTAGCGAACTTGATACTGAATCTTGAAGACTGCAGAGTCCTCAAGCAGAAAACGAGATACTGTTCTTCCAGCTTGCACTGAGCCTTGCTGAAACAGTCTTCTCTCTTGAAAAATCTTTTACATATTTTCTTCAGACATTCTCCCACACTGTGTGGCCTTAGTTTCCTGACCAGTGTGGCTTTCGGCTCACGTTAGCACCTTTAAGGGATCTGACGTGCCTCTACGGATTTTGCAACCCTGTCCTGCCAGTGTGATTCTGCCCCTTCACCCACTGCCTCTTGCCCTGACCCCTCCTTCAGATTCTTTGGAATCCATCGACGTCACTATGGAGCAGCTCTCCCCTCATGATGGGCTGGTAAACTAAAACATACTCACCCTGAATGCAGTGTTGATCTCAGGGAAATGACGCAGGGTCCTCCCAGCTACACTTGGTACTCTTGTCAGCACCACTTGAAAAACTGCCAGGAGACTGAGAAACAGGACAATAATCATTTATTTGAAAGAACAGGAGAGTCACCTTATTGGTGTGAGTCTAACTTGGCAAAGTTTCACTGGTTTCTGTCTTTGGTAATCAATGAGTCAAATATTAAATTCCTCTCTTACCAGTTCACACTGTGTTGACCAAATGTCCAGGTGTTGGGTTGTTCAATTTCCCATAGTACATAAAGCAGGCAATGTTTGTATTTTTCTTGGCTGATTGTGTGGACTGCTCTTTATCCTGTTTCAGCACCTCTATGATTCATCAGTTTTGTCTGAGTTACTTTAAGCAAAAGCATTTCTGACTGAAAATTTAGTCCTTAATTAACTGGAACTGATTCAGTCCCTTTAGGTTATAAGTAGTGAATTTTTAATCCACCTTTCCAGATAAGGTTTGTAACTGAAACAGTCATGGAGGCAGTTGGCATTTTGCATTTGTACAGCAATTTGTTTAATTTGCTGATGTTGAAATCTGACATTTTCTTGCTTGCTTAACAAAAAAGAAATATCTTTTGAACTGTAGCAAACGCATCAAACTTTTATTTAATCCTATTTGCCACGGGCTACTTAATACGAGTGAACATGATGTCTTTTGTTTGAGCTTGCTGCGTGATGTAATTAACATTTTATAAACAAGTTAAATGAAGAAGGCTTAACGAGTGTTCAATGATAAATACTCAGAACAGGTACTTTACGTTATTTTTCTCTTTATGTTAATCTCTTTCTGTGGAACATGAATTAAATAAATCATATCAATGCAGATTTTTGCCCATGAAGATAATGAATCAACTCAAAAGTTGAACACTTGAAACAGAACAAGATAATTTTACAAGTGAGCATTTATAATGTGGAAATAAATATGGTCAAAATGTGTTTCTTTATAGGCAAACCTCGCACAACTATTGAGTAGTTCTCGAGAGCGGAATAAACAGTTGACGGAAGAAATCAAAGAACTCCAGCAGAGACTGACTGAGGCGCAGGGTGATAACAAGGTATAATTGATAACAATAGATTACAGCTGGGAGTTGTGAGAAGGACAAAATCTTGTCTGCTTGAGATAAAGGGAGAAGAGAAAGAAAATCTTAAAAAAGCACAAAAATACTGGAACATGAACTGAAGTAACAAAAAGTTGCATACGTGATAATTTAGTAGCTCATGTAGCGAACCAAAGATGAAAACTAAATAACTGCAGTTCTGCAAATGACTAAAATGTTCTGGTTAATATGTTTTTGGAACAGTATGCATTTCACCTGAACAAACACATCCATTGACTTGCTCTGAACTGTCAGAAATTCACAATTTGTTGCCAGGTGTTTGAGTGCTTATAAGACAGTAGGCACAGACCTCTAAGATGTGGGACTGAAGATCACGGATGACTTGTATATTGATGGAATGCAATCCATTTCTCTTGATAAAGTTAGCCACACTTTGAAATGGTGCTGTCACTGTGTACAGTTGGTGGCACCCTGCACCTGAAGGATACCAGCAATGTTATCAAAGCCTACTGCCAGGCTGCCAAGCTGTCTTTGTCATGAGGAAATGGATGAAGTGATGTGATCTGTCACAAACTGCACCAGTAACAGCCTTGATATATTTGTGGGTCAAGGATTTTGAGATAGCACACAGATCGCCACTGAATGCTTGGAAGTAGTCAGTTGCATTGAGTTTAGTGAAGCAGTTACCTGGCCAGCCCCTGCTTTAGGTTAGCTATCCATCTCTTCAGGTGATAGATCCTGCTGCAGCAATTAGCACAGTACAGTGGCAGTGTTCTGGGACGTCCTCAGTCCATGGGAGGATTGTGCCCCATTCATCTGGCAGATGAAAGACTATAGGCCTCCTGTACTTTCGTTGCATCCTGAAGGGAACTTCAACTGCAGCCTTGTAAAATGGAAGCTGTTCAGCTGACGCTGGAGGATACTGCTGAACCTGGTCTTGCCAATGCATTTGTTCCTCCACAGTTTCTCTGCACCTTTGCTCTGCAGCAGCCGCAGCGATGATAACTACAGTTGTGAGTGAATTTATTTGGTCACAATTCCAATGAACCCGTGTGGGGAATGTCAGAAACAGAACAAGTTCTCAGTATGTGAGCAGTCAACATTTATACCATGCACAAATGATGACAGTTTTGAATAATCCGAACATAGAACAGTACAGTACAGTACAGGCCCTTTGGCCAACAATGTTGTGCTGAACTTTGTCCCTGATCCTAAGGTCTATCTAACTTCCACCGCTACCTTATACTATCACCCATATGCCTATCTAATAGCCGCATAAATGCCCCCAGTGAGGCTGACTCCACTACCCTTTCTGGCATTCCATGCCCCAACCACTCTCTGAGTGAATAACCCATCTCTGATGTCTCCCCTATATCTACACCCACTCACTTTAAAACACCCCTCGTAATAGCTACCGCCATCCTAGGAAAAAGTCTCTGGCTGTCCACTCTATCTGTACCTCTGATCATTTCATACACCTGTATCAAGTCACCTCTTATCCTTCGTCGTTCTAAACAGAAAAGCCCTAGCTTTCTTAACCTTTCCTCGTAAGACCTTCCCTCCATTCCAGGCAGCATCCTGGCAAATCTCCTCTGCACCATTTCCAATGCTTCCACATCTTTACTGTGATGAGGTGACCAGAACTAGACACAATACTCCAGTTGTGGCCAAACCAGGCTTTTGTATAGCTGGAGCATAACTTCACGGACCTTGAACTCAACCTCTCTGTCAATGAAAGCTAACACACCATACGCCTTCTTAACAACTCTATCCACCTGGGTGGCAGCTCTCAGGGATCTGTGGACATGAAGCTGAAGATCCTTCTGCTCCTCCACACTGCCAAAAATCTTTCCGTTAATCTTGTATTCTGCTTTCAAGTTTGTCCTTCCAAAATCAATCACTTCACACTTTTCAGTGTTAAACTCCATCTGCCATAGTGGGACATGGTGGACAGGGAGAGCCATGGAATATCTCTCATGAAGCTTTGACATAGTGGACCTTATTCCAATGAAAGCAGCTTGACCAATCTCTGCCAAACACACATGTTGTGACACATGATGTGTACGATGCCAAGCTCTGTGAACAGGGGTGCGTATATTCAACTCCCATGAGATGAGCCATGAAATATTGGTGTCTGGTGTCCCAGCTGGAAGACCAGAGAAACAAGCAATGAGCTGGAGCCATCAACATGATTTTCATGTTGGAAATTGTCACTGTCTAGTTTCATTGAATAATACAGTTCAGTAGAAGCCCTTCAAACCATCCAATCCATACTGTAAGTATGCTGCTACCTACAATAATCCCACTTTCCCACAAGTTTTTATCTTGTGAGTGGGTGGGTGGGAAACTACATTTCAGAGAAGTGAGATTAGATGAATGGCTTGCCAATGGATGCTATTAGGCCTCTTCCTGCTCACTAGCAAGATTTTGTCTTGCTTTTCATTATTTGGTTACAGAACCACCCCCCCCAACTTCATTTCCCCACCAGGGCCTCCCTAGCTGAGTATTCCTCACTTACCTTCAGCCTGGAGTTGCTGCAGTACCAGCACTGAGCATCATTTGTGGTGGCATACTAGAAAGCTGCGAGCTTCTGATCTTGAAGGTGGGATAGCAGTCCTTTAACATGATAAGGATCCCAACTTGCCAGGTAAATTACTGACTGTTGCTCTCAACAATAATAAGGCTAAAGTCCCCTTAGTCCTCACATACCACCCCGCTAACCTCCAAATACAAAGCCTCATTCTCCGACATTTCCACCACCTTCAATCTGACCCTATCACCAAAAGATACTTTCCTCCCCACCCCGTCTGCTGTCCTCAGGGACTGTGCAGTCCGTGACTCCCTCATCAGTTCCATACTCCCCACCAGCCCCTCTATCACACTCAGTACCTTTCCCTGCAACTGCAGGAGCTGCTACACCTGTCCCTACACCTCCCGTCTCACCACCGTCCAAGGCTCCAAGCAATCCTTGCAAATCCAGCAGTGATTCACCTGCACTTCATCTAACTTCATCTATAGTATCCATTTCTCCTAATGTGGTTCCCCATATATCGGGGAGACTAAATGCAGAATTTGGGGACCAGTTCCCAGAGCAGCTGCGCTCTGCACGCACCAACCAATCTGACCTGCCAGTTGTCATCGACTTTAATTCCCCCACCCTCTCCCCTGATGATATGTCCATCCTTGGCCTCCTGTGCTGTCAGAGTGAGGCCAAACGTGAGCTGGAGGAACAACACCTGATATTTCTCCGTGGGACCTTACAGCCCAGTGGCCTGAATATTGACTTCACTAGCTTCAAAATCTCTCCACCCACAACCTGTCCACTTTCTGACTCACCTATCCACTCCACCCTTCCCACTGACCAACCACAATAACGCCCTGCCTGCATCTGCCTATCTCCATCCCACCCACCTTCCTCCAAGCTCCACCCCCTCCCTCTATTTACTTCGGGACTGCCTGACCCACTGTGCTTTTCCAGCTCCACATTTTTTGACCCCCTACATTTTGACCTGTTGAGGTCTGCAGCTACTGGCCTCACGTTCATCACTGAAGTACTTTTATGAGGTGTAGAAAAACACAGCAGCTAATTTGTACTCAGCGATGTCCCATAAACCAGCAATATGATAATGAATACTCTGTTTTTCTGATGTTCATTAAGGAATGAATATTGACAACAACACCAATGATAGCTGAAATAAAAAAGGAAGGGCAGATAGTGAAGATCTAAATCAAAAACAGAAATTTCTGGAGAAACTCAGCAGGTCTGGCAGCATCTGTGGAGAGAAAGTAGAGTTAACATTTCAAGTCCAGTTATCTTTCCCTGGAACTGACTAACTAGGAAAAGGTGGTGTTTATGATGACGGGGCATGGGATGGAAAAAGCATGAACAGATATGTGGAGAGGGAGCCCAGAGAGAGAGAGAGAGAAAGACAGTCAGGCAGAGAAGGGGATGGTTGATAGCAAGGAGAGGAAGAGAAAAGCTGATGTTGGGGACAATGAGTTGGTGAAAATGGATTGGCTGTGCGGAAAGCAGCCAATGTCATAATGGGGGATGGGGTGTAGGGTGGGCATAGTACATGGAAGGAGATATATCAGGCTCTAAAATTATTGAACTTGGTATTGAGTCCTGGAGGATACAGAGTCCCCAAGTGAAAGATCAGATGCTGTTCTTCCAACTTGCACTGAGCTTCGTTGGAGCACTGCAGCAAGCCTGAGACAGAGATGTTGGCCAGAGCATAGAGATGTGTTGAAGTGGCAGACAACAGGAAGCTCAGGGTTATTTTGACAGTCAGAATGTAGTGCTCAGCAAAGTGATCAACCAGTCTGCATTTCATCTCCCCAGTGTAGAGATGATCACATTTTGAGCAGCAAATAAAGTAGACTAGATTGAGTGAAGTGCAGGTAAATTACTCCTTCACCTGGAAGCTGTGCCTGGGGTCTTGGATTGTGAGAAGGGAGGAGGTAACCGGCAAGTGTTGCACCATCACTGATTTCATGGGAAGATGCTGTGGGCATGTGGGTATGTGTTGGGAGTGGACGAGGAGTGAACAAGGGCGTCCTGGAGGGACCAGCCTCTAAGAAATGCAGACAAAGGAGGTGATGGGATTATGTCTGGTGGTGGCATCTTGCTAGAGGTGGTGGAAATGGTGGCTAATGATCCTTTGGATATGGAGACTGGTGGGGTGGAAAGTGAGGACCGGGGGATCCTATTAGTATTGTTGGAGGGGAGAGAAAGAGCAATGGGCAGGAAATGGATTGGACAAGTCTAAGGGCCCTGTCGGCCGCAGGAATCCTTGGTTGAGGATAACTTCCTTGCTCTCGAAATAATGCATGGCATCTTTTCTGTTCACCCTAACAGGCAGATGCGGTTTCAGTTCAATATCCCATCTAAAACATGACATCCCTGGCAGTACAATGCTCCCTCACCATTGAGCTGAGTGAAAGGCTTGGTTTTTGTAAGTGGAACATGATCCTGAAACCTTGTGGTTCAGTAGTATACATATTACCAGCTGAGTTACAGCAGCAGGCCCACAATATCTTGGGTTCAACTTGTTGGACTTTTTAAGTATAGGTATTGCCAGCATGCATGTGTCACCTTCAACCCAGTAAAATGGTCCAAGGTGTTTCACAGCAGAATTGTCAAATAAGATTTTTCCTCCCATGAACGAAGAATTAGACACATGACCAAAACCTTGGCTGAAGAGGTAGGTTTTGAGTAACATCTTAAAGATGGAAATAAATAGAGAGGCAGAGAGGCTCGTGAGGGAGATTAAGATCGAGGGAACTGAACTGGATGCTCATGTAGTTCAGTGAGTGAAGGGGTGATGGTGCAACATGGAATCAGTATGCATTAGGATGCACGCGATCTAGTGGTGACTGACGATGCTTAATGGTTTTTTTCATACCAAATGCCAGTTGCCACAAATATTTTTCTCATCCTCTTCAGCACCACAAGATATATAGCCCATGGGATTGTTCATTGATACTTCTCTTAACAAATATTTTACCGCATTAAATTCAAAATCTTCTAGGATTCTGGATGTGCTAAAATCAATATGTTATTAATTTAATAACTACACTAATTTATCTTCAGTAAATTCCTTGTCACTTTGTCCTTCAGGTGCTCTTGTAGCCATTTTGTTGAAAGTACTATGTAATATAATGCTTAGTATCTTTCATTAAACTGATCTCCAAGTTCGCCTTTGTTATGCTAATATCCCTTTTAACTTACTTTAGTAACTTATTTTTCTCATTCTGGCATTCTCTTTCTTTCCCCTGTAGTTTTTAAGCATTGTCATTTTTTAAAAACATGTTTAACTGTTCCAGCGAGTGCATATATAACTTGTGCAGGTTGCTTCTGGTTAGGTATCTGAAAGTTAGAAATATTGCCCTAAAAGTCTTTATTCTTCCTTGGCTAAGCTGTCTTTCAGTTTGGGGGTATGTAATAGTTATGTCACGGGGTCAATAATCCAGAAACCTCGGCTGATGCTGTGAAAAAATTAGAGTCCTTGCCCATGGCGGCTAGTAGAATTTAATTTTATTAGTACATTTGGAAATAAAACCTAGACTTTGTAACAGCAGGTGTGAAACCATTGTGGATTGTCATAAAAATCCAACAGATTCACCAGTGCCCTTTAGGAATAGAAACCTGCCATCCTTAGCTGCTCTGGCCTACATGTAACTCCATACCCATTACAATTTGGTCGACTTTCAACTGGCCTCTGAAATAGCCACTAGATATGGCAGTAAAGTGGTATGAATTCAGGAAGAGTATTCCTGGAAGTCCTCAACATTGGTTCTGGACACTGTGAAGTTTCGTAACATCAGATCAAATACAGACAAGGAAACATCCTGATGAATATGAGCCACTGTGCCCCGACCTCAGCTGATGGAATATTGCTTTATGTTGAACCCTAATTGAAGGAAGTATTGAGGGTTGCAAGGTCACAAAATGTACCCTGGTTTGGGGTCTTCAAAGTCCACCATCAAGACTTAGATATTTGTTATTAGAACCACGAGTGATCAAGCTGGCTAAGTTCTAAAGGACATAGCTGTTAGACCCAGCCTGTGGTAAATAATAAGGGAACCACCGTGAGGGATAAAGCTACTTGGCTTTGTCTTCACCAATTTACCTAGCGCAGCAGCATCAGCATCAGCAGCAGTGACCAGGATACAGTCCTGTGGACAGGAAATCCTGTGTTCACACTGAGTATGCCCTTAATCATGCCCTTTATCAGGCCATCTGCAGCAGAGTTGTACTCAAACATGATCTACAACATCTTAGGAGCACAAAAGCTGACGTTTCAGGCCTAGACCCTTTTCTGATGAAGGGTCTAGGCCCGAAACATCAACTTTTGTGCTCCTAAGATGCTGGTTAGCCTGCTGTGTTCATCCAGCTCCACACTTTATTATCTTGGATTCTCCAGCATCTGCAGTTCCCATTATCTATGATCTACAACCTCTTTGCCTCAGGATTAGATCATTTCTTGCTGGATGAGAGTAGCCATAAATTGTGGTAAGACTGCAGTGATTTTACCATTACCTTATCCCCTACAGTGTTAAAAAAATCAGAAGCTATCTAACTGAAGTGTTTGAGGTGATAGTGCAAATTAATGAAACTCATGTGGTGTACACCTAACATGATGTTGCTGTGAAGCTAAAAAGACATTTCCAGTCACACAAACAAGTAATGTTGTTTATGAATTTCAGTGCTGATATGTAAGTTGTAGATTCCAAAGCCTGGTAGATTGAATCAAACAGCCTTGCCGTTTGACAGTTTGCAAACTAGTAAGTTATTGACAGTAGCCAAACAGCCCACTGTTTTAAAATTTCCAAGGGAGTGTCTATCATCTTGATATAACTGTGGAATTTGACAACACCTTGAAGCTCAGTGCCACCCAGGAGAAATCAACCCAATTATTGGCACCCAACCCCCAGCTTCAATGTTCACTCCCTTTGCCACTAACCTATGATATAGCAATATATAAGATACACTGCAGCAAAACACCAATGCTCCGTTGACAGCACCTTCTGTAACAAAGCCTCTATCACCTGGTAGGATTATGGCAGAAGATTCTTCAGAACACGATACCTTCAAGGTTCCATCCAAGCCACAGACCATCCTGGTGTGGAACTATGTTGTCATTTTTTTCACTGCTGCTCAGATAAAATCCTGAATTCTCCTCCTAACAGCACTGTGGATGTTCCTTCACCTGATGGAGGGGTATGCTTATTTGGCTGCTCAGCCTCTTTTTTTTTGTTTTTGTGGAAAGTGTCGCAAATTTTCTTGACCATTTGTGTGATCTAATGCTTTTCTGACATCAGCACTATCTCTGTTTTCAGGGCCCTTAGTTTTGGGCACTTCCACCACAGGAAACAGTTTTTCTCCATCTACGTATAAAGTCTGTTTATCATCTTAAACATCTTGGTCTCATCAGAGAGAGATGACAGCTTTAATCTGAGGGTCACCACACTTCTGGCAAGGGGAGAGTTTGAGAAGGGGAATCCTTCATGCTAACTGCAGCCAGTGTAGGAATTGAACCCACACTGTTGGTGTCATGCTTATCGAAACCCCTGGAATCCCAAACTCAGGAAACATTTGTTAAAAAATTACTACTAAAATTGCAAGAAATTCATCAAAATGAATAATGATGGATCCATCTCTCCCAGTTAACCCGCTGCCCTGATATCCGACATGCTTAAAGCAGAAACAAATATAGTTGTCGGGAGTAGGAGTTGGGTTTCATAAATTTGATGAAGTCGGAAGTCACACGACACCAAGTTATTGTCCAAGAGGTTTATTTAAAATCAGAAGCTTTCAAAGCACAGCTTCTTCATCAGGCTGACGAAGGGGCAGCCCTCCAATTTCAAATGTGATTTCAAATAAACTTGTTAGACTATAACCTGGTATTGTGTGATTTCTGACTTTGTCCTTCTTAGTCCAACAGTGACCCTTCACAGAATAAACTTGATTTTACACTGATTCTCCAGCTGGTTGTAAGGGGGAAAATTGACCTCAATCTCCCACTATCTGTTAGGTAGTAGTATTTATAGTTCTTATTTACCAACTGGTTTCTATTGCAGTACTGTAATATACTTAGGAAGTATTGAGAAAATGCTACATTTTAAAATCTGTCTTTTTGAGAATGCCTGCACAGCTAGTTCAGTGAACTTCTATGAAAGGTCCTGATGTTAATGTGCAATGAAACGACCATTGATCTTTATAACCAGTTGGTATCAAAGACACATCATAAAGAACTATTGAAATCAAAGTTTTTGTTCTGATTGATAAGCTCTTTGCATAATGATCAAACCACTAGTTTGATGCATTTTTTAAAAAAGCGTCAGAAGTTCAGAACGCAATCTCCCAAAACATTTGTAAGAAAGTCTTGGATTAAAAATTGCATTTGACTTCAGTGATCACAAAGCAGTGGTTATGGTGATGATGATCTGTGTTCTCTCTCGAGCTCCTAAGAATGACAATTGCGAAACAGCGTTTAGGTGATGAAGAAGTAGGAGCTCGTCATTTCCCTGCACATGAACGTGAGGACCTTGTTCAGCAGTTGGAAAAAACACACGAACAGGTACAAACTATTTTTGTTACACCTTACCTTTTAAAAGTATTATTAATCATATAATCTGTCCTTATTTTACTCTTTCTTTGTGTCCACTCCCCAACAACTCAGTTTTTACCTAAACACAACAGCGAGGCTGTATCTGTCAAAGGCATATATGTTGTGCATGACTTGGAGCTGAGCACCCCCGCTTCCTTACCTCCGCCTCCCCATTGATTCCATTTCCAATGCTATTTGAAATACTATCCTGTCCACTCAAAGTGCTATAGGAGCTCAAAAGGGTGTTGTAAGCATAAAGGTGACTGCATGCAGGTTTAGCACTTTGAGTCATGAAGCTGGACTTCCTGTACTCCAGAAGGTGGGGGAAACATAAAATCCATCAGATGCCCTTTCCCCCATTTACCCACCAACCCCCTTGAGCTGTTGAGGATGAGCAGGGGAGAATGGAGATGTTAGCCACTTATTCACTTAAAGTGACTTAGGCATGAGATGTTACTGACAACAATGGGGGCACAGCATGAGGGAGACCAGGCAGCTTTATTTGCATCGACAGGTGTAGAGCAATGGAGGGTTGGCCCTTTGTGCACCTCACTATCCCCCACTCCTTTCGAGGTATCTCACCCAACCCCATGCTTGCCCCTCCCCCAAAAGTGTTGTTCTTCCCTTTAACACAAAATGCTGGGTTCTTGCACCCAGCTTTCCACTCTCAACAACCTCTCACCCTCACCCATTCACTGAGGATTCTGACCTTAGACCTATCTGGACTGTTGGGCATAGTGGACTTACTGGTAGTTCTGACATTGCCAGTGATCTCGCTGGCACTGTGGGGACAACAGAGCTGTCAGGCTTCCATTTGGCTGGCGGCTGTCTAAATTGGGCACTTCCTCCCAAGGAAGGAGTGAAAATCTTATCTGAAAGCAAGGATGTCTTCCCACCATTAACTTGGTGGGGGTGCTAACTGGGATTGTGGGTGGGCTTATGTAAGACCTCCTCCCCTCCGCAAGCTCTTAGAAGAGGGAGGGGACTGTGGACCCTGTAGAACCCAACCCATTGAGTAATAGAACACAGAACATAAGAACATAGAACAATACAGCGCAGAACAGGCCCTTCGGCCCTCGATGTTGCGCCAACCTGTGAACTAATTAGAGAGAGATGGAGGCCATTTACCCATTCAGTCCATGTTGGAAAATGGGGTAAGGTATTCAGAAGCTGTCAGGCGGAATAGCATCAGTCATTATGAAGGAGATCGAATGCACAAAATTTCTTTGGATAACTGATTGAATAATTGGATGGATGCAGGTGTTTAACATCCCTTATAAGGACTAGCATTGCTGGAACTTCAATTTCCCAGTTACATAAATTGGAAAATCTTCAGCTTGTAAATGACAACTGAATCTAAAAATAAAAACCTACAATTAAACGATTATAATAATGTTTCCTCCTGTTTACTTGATGCTCACAATGTAAATATATAGAAGAAACATTAAATCTAGCCTTAAAATTCAAGGTTTTTATAGTTGCTTCTGCCCTCTCTTTTTTTATAATTTGAATTCACAGATCATTTTAGCATGTTTTGAGTAAACAGTTTAAATATATATTCATCGGTCTTGTGACTCCCCAGTGTTTCTGCTTTTTTGCAGATTGAACGTTTGGATCATGATTATCAAGCAGCAGTGGATGAGCTTCAGGATGTGAAGGTCGAACGATCTTTCTACCAGGAGAAAGCTGACCGCCTAAATCAGGAGATTAACCATATTCTTGGAGGTCACGAAAACCGTATAATTGATGTGGATGCCTTGTGCATGGAAAACAGGTGACTGAAGCTTGCTAATTTTATTTTACTTCTGGCAGCTGCAAATAAATAATTCTTTGTACCACATGTGGCCGTGATCATATAGTATAACAAATGCAGTTTATCCAAAATATGTCAGAGAAATAAGGATATCTACCTAGACTTTTTTTTTATTCCTTCCTCCTCTGAATTGTGAAAATAGGCGAATGGTGCTAGGTGCATTGCTCATTTGGAAATCATTGCAGGTATGAAAAACTGAATGACCTCTTTCTGTCCACTGGCACTTTTGTGATTCTGTAAAGGAGATGACTGCTGTTAACATGCGATTTCACAATCTACTCTTATGATTCCTGTAGAGGTCAATAATTTTAGTAAAAGGAATGAATTCCCCAGCGACTAGCAGAAAGAAACCATGCGCAAGGTATGACATTTTAAAACTGTTTTCACAAACAAACAAAAATCTACAGAGATCGGTCATTAATTACCTAATGCAACAAATTAATGTATAGCACTTTCACATTGACTGATTGTTGCAATTGTGATATGTCTTATGACCCCCTTTAGTAGTATGCTGCACTTCTGGCAGGTACCTAGCATTTGCAGGAACAGTCACTACAATAACTGACAACTCTCCAGCAAGCTCACTTCTCTTCATCATGCAAGGTCAGAATTTCCAGTATCGTCAGAAATTGTTCCATTGAGCCCAAGTTGTCTGGATCCAGCTGTTTTTTATCAGTAGCACCCACCTTAATGACAACTGGGATTGTGGGTGGGCTTATGTAAGACCTCCTCCCCTCCGCAAGCTTTTAGAAGAGGGAGGGGACTGTGGACCCTGTAGAATCCAACCCATTGAGTAATAGAACACAGAACATAGAACATAGAACAATACAGTGCAGAACAGGCCCTTCGGCCCTCGATGTTGCGCCAACCTGTGAACTAATTAGGGAGAGATGGAGGCCATTTACCCATTCAGTCCATGTTGGAAAATGGGGTAAGGTATTCAGAAGCTGTCAGGCGGAATAGCATCAGTCATTATGAAGGAGATCGAATGCACAAAATTTATTAAATCTCCAAGAGACATTTCTATTCCTTTCCCTTTCAAACAGAAAATGAACTTTCGCAAGCATGCTGCTTAGTGTTTATATAAATCAGTTCTTCTGTGCTTCTTCACAGCGGTACCTTCACTCTCACTGCCTTTCAAAAAGAATTGTCCGTTTTCTGCGAAACCGTGTTTCAAGAGGTTTCTGTTTGAGTTTCTTGCCCCATGGCAACCAGATCACATAGGCACGTTTCCAGGTGAATTTGTTAAGTGTGTACGAGAAAATTTTCTGATTCAGTATGTGGATGTACCTACTAGAGAAGGTGCAAAACCTGACTGACTGTTGGGAAATGAGGCCGGGCAAGTGACTACGCTGTCAGTGGGGGAGCACTTTGGGACCAATGACTGTCAGTTTTAAAATAGTGATGAAAAAGGATCGACCAAATGTAAAAGTTAAATTTCTAAATTGGAGGTAGGATGATTTTGACCGAATAAAGCAAAGTCTTTCAAAGTTGATTGGGAGCAAATATTCACAGGTTAAGGGATAGCTGGAAAATGGGAAGCCTGGAAGAAATGAGATAACGAGAGTCCAGAGACAGTATGTACCTGTTAGTGTGAAGGGCAAGACTGGTAGGTGTAGGGAATGCTGGATGACTAGAGAAATTGAGGTTTTGGCCAAGGTAAAGAAAGAACCATACGTGAGGTACAGACAGCGAGGATCGAGTAAATCCCTAGAAGAATATAAAGGCAGGAGGAGTATACTTAAGAGGAAAATTGGGAGTGCAAAAAGAGGACATGCAATAGCTTTGGCAAATAGTGTTAAGTAGAATGCATCATGGACAAAAGAGTAACTAAGGAGAGAATAGTGTCCCTTAAGATTCAGCAAGGCCATCTATGTGTGGAACTGCGGGAGACGGGTGTGATACTAAACGAGTATTTTGCATCAGTGTTTACTGTGGATAAGGATGTGGAACATAGAAAATGTGGGGAAATAAATAGCAACATGTCCATATTGCAGAAGAGGAGGTGCTGAATATCTTAAAATGCATAAAGCTGGATATATCCCCAGGACTTGATCAGGTACACCCTAGAACTCTGAGGTGAGGGAAGGGATTACTGAGCCCCTTGCTGAGATACTTGTATCATTGATGTCTGCTGGTGAGGTGCCGGAAGACTGGAAGTTGGCTAACATGGTGCCACTATTTGAGAAAGGTGGAAAGGAAAAGCCATGGAACTATAGACATCAGTGCTGGGCCACGTATTAGAATTATGAGAGATAGGATTTACGTATATTTTGAAAGGAAAGGACTCATTAGGGATAGTCTACATGGCTTTGTGCTGGGAAATTGTGTCTTACTAGTCTGATTGAGATTTCTGAAGAAATAACAAAGAGAATTGATGAAGCAGAGTAGTGATACTGATCCATATGGACTTCAGTAAGGTGTTTGACAAGGTTCCGCATAGTAGACTAGTTAGCAAGGTTAGATCACAGGGAATACAGGGAGAGCTAGCCATTCGGACACAGAATTGACTCAAAGGTAAAAGACTGGAGGGTTGTTTACAGACTGGAGGTCGTTGACCAGTGGTGAGCCACAAGGATCGGTGCTGGGTCCACTGCTTTTTGTCAATTATATAAATTATTTGAATGTGAACATGGGAGGTATGGTGAGTAAATTTGCAGATGATGCTAAAATCGAAGGTGTAGTGGACACCGAAGAAGGTTATCTCAGAGTACAGCAGGATCTTGATCAGATGGGCCAGTGGGCCGAGGAGTGGCTGATGGAGTTTAATTTAGATGAATGTGAGGGGCTACATTTTGGAAAAGCAAATCAGGGCAGGATTTATACATTAATGGTAAGATCCTGGGGAGTGTTTCTGAACAAAGAGACCTTGGAGTGCAGGTTCATAGTTCCTTGAAAGTGGAGTCACAGGTAGATAGAATAGTAAAGAAGACACTTGGTGTTCTCGTCTTTATTGTTCACTGCATTGAGTATAGAAGTTGGGAGGTCATGTTGCAGCTGTACAGGACATTGGTTTGGCCACTTTTGGAGTATTATGTGCAATTCTGGTCTCCATCTTAGAGGAAGGATATTGTGAAACTAGAGAAGGTTCAGAAAAGATGTCCGGGTATCTTGTCAAGGTTCGAGGGTTTGAGCTATAGGGAGAGAGTGAATAGGCTGGGGCCATTTTCCCTGGAGCATCGGAGGCTGAGGGATGACCTTTTAGAGGTTAATAAAATCATGAGGAGCATGGATAGGGTGAATAGACAAGGTCTTTTCTCTGGGGTAGGAGGATTCCAAAACTAGAGGGCATATGTTTAAGGTGAGATGGGAAAGATATAAAAGGCAACCAAGAGGCAATGTTTTCAGGCAGAGGGTGGAGTGTGAAGGAATGAGGCCAGAGGAAGTGAAAGAGGCTGGTACAGCATTCAGAAGGCACCTGGATGGGTATATGAATAAGAAGGGTTTGGAGAGACGTGGGCCAAATGCTGGCAATGGGACTAGATTTATATAGGATATCTGGTTAGCATTGATGAGTTGGACCAAAGAGTCTCTTTCCGTGCTGTACATCACTACGACTCTATACTGCTCATGATTTCACCATACTGCTTCCAGAACATTCTATTTCAACTCAAGTTAAAGAGGACATTTTCAAGCGTAACTATGTTGTACCATACTAATGATTTTTTTCCTTGATACTATTACAACACAACCAATTACGAGAGGGTAAATGTGTAACAATTGAATTGTTACATTTTGTACAGATATATTCAGTTTAGGAAGCCTGGTTAGCATGGATGAGTTGAGCCAGAGTGCTCTGTTACTTAGAGAGCCATCTTCTTTACTCTTTTACCACATTTCCCTGCTGAACATCTCATATTGGCAAAACTATGAGACATAATGTCTAATAACCGAACAGGTTTAAAGCCCAGCTTGTGTGAGCTGCCAGCAACAGTTTTTGTTTTTACTACTGGTTGATTTATTTCCTTTCAGCCTGTGCAAAAGATCTCTTTTCCCATATCGTGTTACAGTGTTTTCAGGTCCTTAGGTAAAATAATAGACCTTGGTTCTCATTTTTCATGTTGCTTTTTAAAATCTGTATTGGATTGTGGAAAGTACACCTCAGGACTGTTGGTGTTGATGGGCCCAGAGCTTTGGCAGCTTATTCGGTCTGGGTAACTTTAGCAAGAATAGCATTGCAAGTATTAGTGGCTGTGAATTGGAATCCAAAGAGAATTCCTGGACAGAGTGTTCCTTATGCTGTAGACTCAGAAAATTATTTTGTTCTACTTCAAAATCAAATAACAACTTACAGTCAGAGTTTTCATTTTTTGAAACATACTCTGAACACTCTATTCAATTTTAAATTGTTGATCTCAATTTTCAGTCATGGCTATCTTTTTTTCATGGCTCTGTCTGTGGGGGATAAAAAAAGGTTCAGCTGGACAAGCATCTGAAGTGTTAGGAGCAAATGAATTCACCTCATTCTGTTTTCATTCAAGGTTATTTTTAACCCGAAGGTCTATGACTTAACCCTTCAGCTGACTTTGCTAGAAGACAGATATCTATTAGCCCTGTTTCTTTCTATGCAAAGAGTTCATTTTTCTGTCAAAAGAACTTCTCTTTAGCTGTTTTGTAAACATCGTTCAGGATATTTTTATATCAGTTGGGGAAGCTTGATTATTCCTTTTTATTTAGTTCATAAATGTTCTATCAAAAATAATTTCCTTTTCTTTAGAAATAATAAGAACTGCCAATGCTGGAGTCTGAGATAACACAGTGTGGAGCTGGAGAAACACAGCAGGCAAGGCAGCATCAAAGGAGCAGGAAAGCTGATGTTTTGGATCTCGACCCAAAACATCTGCTTTCCTGCTCCTCTGCTGCTGCCTGGCTTCCTTTTCTTTAGCGTGTTCTGCCAATCTCCATCTCTGTTTTTCCCTTATTTTTAAAAACATTTGTCTATAAACGTCTGGCGCTGACTCAAAAGCATTGAGAACGACACCTTTTACTGTATCATAATCATGAGACTGTTCAGTGGAAAGAGATGGTTCTGCTGTCCAACGATCCAATTTCCCTTCTGCCACGGAAGTCTTGGCAATTTTCTCAAATGAGATAAAATACATTTTAACTCCCTCCGCAGCAAAATTAGCCACTAACTGAATGCTGCCCATCCGATCAAAGCCAACCGTTAATTCTGAATCTTCTGCAAGTTTTACTGCCAACCCTGTTTATTTAATCCAAATTTTTATTTGTTCGATTCATATTTTCACACGTACATTTTGTTGTTAAAATCCAGGGCTCGCCTTTGCTTTTTCCTATTCCTGTTTTGAACTTTATCTTGCTTTCTTGGTATTTTAATTCAAAGTTCTGTATTTCTCTTTCAAATTCCATTTTTTAATTTCTCTTTTATTCTCAAGTTGGATTTATTTCATTTATAATTTAATTGTAGCTAACTCAACATCTATCAAGATCACACTTTTCTCTTTTAGGCATTCATTCATGGAATGTGGGCTTTACTAGAAAGGCTAATAATTATTACTCATCCCTAATAACCCTCAAGAAGGTTGTGGTGAACTGCATTCTTGAACCATTGCAGTACTTCAGTTGTAGGTACACCCTGAATATTATTAGAAAGTGAGTTCCTCCTTTGAACCAGCAACAGTGAATGAACAGTGATAGTAATCCCAAGGCAGGATGGCGTGGGAGCTTGCAGGGGAACCTGTAAATGGTGGTGTTCCCACACTGCTGCTGCCCTTGTCCTTCTAGGTGGTGGACGTTAAGGGTTTTGAAAGTGCTGTGTCGGGGCCTTAGAGGGCTACAGCACGATATATATTGCTACCACTGTAGATTGATGGTAAATGTGTTAGATTTGGTGCCATTCAAGTGGACTACTTTATCTTGGATCATGTCAAGCTTTTTGAGTGTTATAGGAGTTGTACTCATCTGGGCAACTGGAGAGTATTCCATCATACTCCTGACTTTTCTTTGTTGATAGTGGTCATAGTTTGAGGATGCAGGAGCTGAGCCACTCATACAGAATCCCATGTTTCTGACCCACTGTGGTAACTACAGTATTTACATGGAGGGTACAGATTAGTTTCTGCTTAATGGTAACCTCTAAGATGTTGATTGACACGAGGCAGTGGTTAGATTCTCTCTTGTTGGAGATTGCCATTGCCTTGCATTTGTATGGTGTGAATATCACTTGTCACTTTTTGATTCCTGATGATTGAAGTGCTGATACAATTCTTCGAAAGCCCCAATTTTTAATCTCCTACTTTCAGATCATTGAGTTATACAGCACAGCCCTTTGGCCCAAGTCGACCGCACTGACCCAGTTTCCTAAACTGAACTAATCTTAAATGCCAGCATTTGGCCCAAGTTCATCTGTACCTTTTCTATCCATGTACCTGTTCAAATGTCTTTTAAATGCTTTGATTGTACTGGCCTCTACCACTTCGTCTAGCAGCTTGTTCCCTATACAAATCACCTTCTGTGTGAAAAAGTTGCCCCTTCAGTTCCTTTTAAAGCTTTCTTGTCACACCTTAAACCTATGCCCTCTAGTTTTGGACTCCCCTACCCTGGGGAAAAGACCTTGGCAATTCACAATATCCATGCCATCTTGATATTATAAACCTCTATAAATTCACCACACAACCTCCTGCACTCCAGGGAGGCTTCTCCTTATAATTCAAGCCTTCCAGTCTCAGTAACATTCTTGTAAATCCTTTTTGCATTTTTTCCAGGTTAGTAACATCCTTTCTATAGGACGTGACCAGAATTGTATGTAGTAGTCTAAATGTGGCCTAGCCAATGTCTCATACAGCTGTATCATGCTGTCCTTGATTCTGTACGCAATGCCCTGACCAATGAAGGCAAGCACACTAAACCCCTTATTCACCACCCTGACTACCTGCAATGCCACTTTCAAGGAACTATGTACCTGCATCCCTAAGTCTCTCTGTTCAACAACACTGCCCAGGGCCCTACCATTAACTGTAAGTCCTGCCCTGATATGTCTTACCAAAATGTAACCCCTCACATTTACCTAAATTAGGCTCCATCTGCCATTCCTTGGCCCACTGGCCCAGTGATAAAGATGCCTTTGTTCCCTTAGTTAACCTTCTTGGCTGGCCACTCTACTAAGTTAACCTTTTCAAACTGTTTCATGGCACTAACAGACTTGCTCACTCCTACCAAATATGCGTAGGCGTTAGAAGTAACATTGTTGCTTTTTCATGGATGCAATGAATATCTATTTTAGCTGACATTTCTGACATTCAAGGATACAGCGAGTTAAAAGAGTTAAAAGATGGTAACGTGCAATTCTGCCCAGCTCTCGGTGAGGCGCTTGTTACAAGGATTTCTATAGGTCACTCGGGAAAGTTGGGTCACAGGAAAGCAGTTCTCGATCTAGATACTTGGAAAAAGAGACAAAGAGAGGGCCAGACTGAATTTTGGAAGTGCTGGTTTTTAGTTATATGCAGTGAAATTGAACTGCACTGTGCCAAGGGGCACAGTGAGAAGCCAAGAGCAGTTGAATAGCTTAGTGCAATCAGGACTCCGAAGTCATGGAGATTTGGGAAATTGGGAAGTTGGGTTGGCTGCAGTTGTGAGGGATTTGGAAGAAGCTGTGAGCATTAATTCATTAGTGCAGCTGCGAGCGTGAGGGGTGACAAGTCACAAGCAGTATTTGCTTCGTACATCTGAGATAGATGGGAACGTAGGGAAAACCCAGGCTCAGTGAAGCTAACTGTTAGTGAAAATCTGGGCTTGTGCTTGTGAGTATGTACTGGAGTGCAGTTTTGTTGTTCTAAGGACAGGCGGGTAAAGTAACAGAACAGAAGCAGTCATTTAGGCAGTCCATTATGGAATGGCTTTGGAAAAGGAATTTCCAGACCAGACTGGCACAGTGTAAAATTGTGAAATTTACTGAGATTTGGTGATCCATTATGTATTTAGTGTCTTGGGGTAATCTGTATTTGTCATATTTGCTATTTGCTGTTTGATGAGCACTGTAGGCTGTGTGATATTACTCACATTTACCACATGTTAATTCTGCATGTTAGAAATAAGTTGTATGTATAGGGTAAATTGTATTATTGATGTTGTGTGTGTCATAAAGAATTTCTGTTTGTTGAAAACCATGAAATCTTGTGGTTTCCTTCTCATGGTAAGTCCCGAATATCATCATTTTTCTACTTTAGATGTTTAATTTGCATGACACCCTTTTATCTATATTTTGACCGGTGAAACTCAAACTGGACAAACTAGCAGCATTAAAATGCAGGCTGTGGCACAGTTAGTCCCGATGCAGTCTGTCAGAAACAGTTAAAGCTGGAATCTAAATTGGACAAAATATGCAAAGTTATACAAATTGGCATAAGCCATGAATCAGCAAATATTGAGAACAAATTCTTGCTGAATGCCGCCCATAGTTGAATTGGAATTACCTACGGAAGTTCTCTGAGTTAAGAGAATGATTTCTGTGCTGATGCACGAGCAGCACATGAGGTAGAATTATATTGTTATGACTCAACAAAAGTATGAGAAACTTTTATTACACTGTTTGTGCCTTTGTAACCCAATCACAGCGTAAATATCTGACTTCTGTCCGATTGATAACCTGCATTAGCCAGTTTCAGCCAAAGTAATTGAAGGGGAACTGCAAAGAAGAGAACTGAAATATAAGTGGGAAATGAGAAAGCAGCTGTGCTATCACAGTTCCAGTGTGGCAAGCCTGCAGATGGCCTTACAGGATGGCCTGAACTTAGAGAACCTGGTTTTGGACTGCAGGATCAGCATATACACCAGCAGTCTGGGCTGGCTGATAGGCAAGGGCACTAGTGAATGGCTGTGGTGGGAAACGTGCATGCTCTTCGTAGATTCTTCCTTTGAATTGACAATGGGTTATATAGGAAGCTGCTGGGAGATATCCTGCCGATTGACAGCAGGGAAAGCCTGACTCAGAGACTATCTGGGTATTGATTAGGTTAGCGACAGGAATGTAAAGCCATGTTTTTCCATGTACTAGAAGAGGTTTAATTACCTAATCATAGCAAAGAAGCACACGTCAGGACACGCTGAACTAATTCTCAATTATTGCACACCATACCAAACCATAGGGTTGCTGTCTCATTAGAAAGAGAGAGGTGACTGGTGGTGATTTAACCTGAGGGCCTCCGTGCCCAAAGTGATGGGAAAGATCGAAAAGGAGATTCCTTTATGATAACCTCAGGCAGTGCAGGAATTGAATCCTTACTATTAGTGTTACCCTGCATTGTCCAGTCAACTGACCTAGTGTAGGACTGAGTGAAGTGATATATTTTGGTCAGAAGAATAACGAGTCAATATAAGATAGGATACTTTTCTAACATGGGTAAAGGAGCAGAGAGGCCATGAAAGCACCAGTTATTGAAGGTGGCAGTACAGGTTTGGAAAGAAGTTGAAGCTGATGTTTGGTAAACCTTTAAAAATCACTGGTTCAGCTTTGACTTGAACACTGTGCCCAATTTCATGCACAACATTTCAGTCGAGATGTGAAGGAATTGGGAAAGGTACAGAATAGTTTTATGAGAATGATTCCAAGGATGAGGATTCTCAGTCAGAGATAGCAAGAACTGCTGATGCTGGAGTTAGAGATAATACAGTGTGAAGCTGGAGGAACACAGCAAGTCAGGCAGCATCAGAGGAGCAGGAGAGTTGACCCAAAATGTCAACTTTCTGGCTCTTCTGACGCTGCCTGGCCGGCTGTGTTCCTCCAGCTTCACACTGTATTTTCTCTGAGCCTTCTTAGTGACTTGAATAGAAGCTGGAGCTGTTTTGGAGGAGAGAGTGTTGAGAAAGTATTTGACAATAATGTTCAAAATTATTAGGAGTCGGGACGGAGTAGATAGGGAGAGATTATTCTCGTTAGCAAAAGGGTCAAGAACTAGAGGTCATTGATTTTAAGGTGATTTGAGAATGAACCAATGCTAATGGAATGAAAATGATTTTAGGATCTGGATTGCAATACCTGAGAAAGTGTGGAAATCAATTCTATTGTGGCTTTTAAAAGGAAATTGGATCATTGCCTGAAAGGGAAAAAAAACCCATCAAGATCACAGGGAAATTATGGGGAGCAGGCCTAGCAAATTGCAGAGAGTCAGCATGGACAGAAAGGGTGAATGGCCCGCTCTTGCTGATTACCATTTGTCAGAAAAGCTTTCTCTTCTTTCCTTAACATTCTTCTGTTTTATATCCAGCCCTATGTCTGCTTAGAAAAAAATGGCCAGTGTACTATTTTTAAACCTCATTTTCAAATCTTGCCATTTCTTTCTTTCTGCTTAAAAGGTCACATCTCACAATAAGACTCATTTTTCTTTTTATTTCCTTTTGACAGTCTCATTCTCACTTGAATATCGCAGCCATGGAGTGATGTTTTATAAGAGCATAAATGTCATCCTTGACTTACAATAGCTGTTGACTCTGAAGGGTAGATTATCTGAAATGGGTCCAGTTTACAGCCAAATGGTTAAAGACAAGATTAATTCTGGTGGAAATGGAACTATTTCCACTCAATTTTCTGAGATTACAACTGCTCACGGTTGTAATCTTATACAGTTTGAATTCTGTGTTTTAGTATTGTCAAATGGCAAATTGCACAGAAGTGAAACTATAAGGGAATTAGGAAGGAAGACATAACCCTCTTTTGGAAAGTTAAGAAGACATCACAACCAAGGTTTGCCAAATTTTACAGAGGAGACGACACACAAAAGGGAAAAAGAATCCTTTGGCACTGTGCAGGTTAACCAAAGATCATAACCCTTCAAGGTTTGGTTTTAAATTCATCTCCAGTGCCTTGTACTTTCTAACACGACCTTGGCTCTATATTGTTTTACCCACCCCATCTCTGTTCAATATCTTTTCAAGCAGTTTATAAACACAACCTGGCACCACATAGCTAACACATCATGAAACTTCGGTTGCTGCTTACAAAAAGTATATCTATCCTGTTAAATAGTTGATCACTTACAGCAACCACTTCCCCCACATCCACTCTCAACTCAAACTGCTCCACATTTTGGATAGCCTTTGGCTTCAGGCTGCTACAGTCATGGTTCTGTCCTTCCAAAAGTCAATGTCCTTATGTTCACAGGCAGCAATACATTGTGTCCATTTGATAACATCAATTTCAGCAGATCCTCATTCTCTGTCATGCTGGTCTCCCTTTATTCAGTGCATTATTGGTCATATCAATCCCATTTTGAGCCCGTATCTCACTACAAGTAACTGAAGTCTGGAGCAAACCGTTCAGACATTCCTCCTCCTCCCTTATGAGTTAGGCTGGCTGCAGTGCACACTCAAATGTAATGACTGTGTTGGAAAGATTCAAGATGGTGATATCTACTGTCGATGTGTTTACTTAAGATGGGTGTACTGTACAAACTACATTACAGACACACAAGATGCTCTGTCATATCCTAATTACTAGTTATGCATGAATGAAAAAAATTGTTTTTTTCTCAGCTTTAGGGGTATTTACTGCTAACATAATTGGAATGCAATAAAAGAGACAGTAGCAACATAGACGTGACATTGAGTAATGGGAAGCAGAGTAGCTGAAAAAATACACATTTTGTTGAAACTTTTTATTTTGCACTCATTGGGACAATTCGCAAGAGTACCAAAAAATGGAAATGCTATATTAGAGGAAAGCGCTGATGGGTTGGCAAGTTGATTCTGACTGATAGAAGCATGGCAAGGAGAATGCACCAGCTAGATGACTGACTGATAAATGACAAACTTTGTTTAAATTTTAAATCATTCAGGTTAACTCTCATGGTCTGGGCAGTGCCTGAGAAATGCACAAGAGAATAGCTGCTACTATTTTGTTGAGTTCAGACTCGTTGTATATTTCTTCTTTCTGCAAAGAAGGGGGTCATTTATATTAATATTCATATCCAGTGCACACAGGTGCACTACACAGCAAGTCCAACTGCCAATCTTAAATTTGTTGTCAGCATAATTTTTTGCACATTTGGGTTTATTTAGCAAATGTTGTCCAAACTGGGAAAGATATGTTCTGTGTTTCTATTCCCTTTTATGGCTGAATATGTGCATATTTGGTTTGAAGGGAATACAGTTTAAGTAATCCGCTTTCCAGCTTATTAAAGGATACATTTATATATAATAAGTTTTTGTTTATTGATGAAACTGGTCTGAGTTTCTGATTGCAGTCAACATCAGACAATTAACCATCTTTATGATTCGAATGGCAATTTATACATTTGTGATGGTTCATGGAATAATGTGGCTTAATTTCCAGCACACTCGTCTCATTGGGGTCATGACAGCTGGCAGAATGGGCAAACAATTGGAAGATTAATTTTAATACAAAGAAGTGTGAAATGATTCATTCTGGAAGCATGTGCGGAGGCTATATAAATCAAAAAGCATGATTCTAAAGGGGTGTAAGAATGTGCTTTAATAATTGAAAGTGGCAGGATAGTTTGAGAGAGTGATTAATAAAACATATGGCATTTTCGGTTTTATCAATAGGGTCATTGAGTACAAAAGCAATGAATTTATTTTAAATTTTTTTATGGTTCAGCCCCAGCTGAAGTCCACACTTGACAGAGTGCAAAAATGATTCATGAGAATGTTGTCATGGATGAAGACCTCCAGTTACAGAGTGAGATTGGAGAATTTGAGGCTGAACTCCTCAGAGAAGGAAATTTGGATGGAAGATTTGATGGCAATATTCCAGATCCTGAGGATGCTGGATCGTGTAGATGGGGAAAACAGTGTTCTCACTGGAATGGATTGATAATGAGACGGAACAGATTCAAAAGTAATTGGCCAAAGTAACAATGGTGACATGAGTGATTTTTTTAATTATGAAGACTGTGATTAGGATCCGGAATCTTGTCTGCAGATCTAGGTCTTTGATAGATCTTATCTGCAGATTGGGCTAGAACTCTAACAGCATCTAACAAAGATATTACAATATGCAAATGAAAATATTGCTGATTATCCCATTCCAGTACAAACTTCCAAATATTAGAGCAAGTTATCTAATCATATTAACTGAATCAGTATGAATACAATTGTTTGTTGTGATACAGAACAAGTTGACATATGACTGATGGGGTCACTGATGCTATGACAATGACCTCCAATAAAGGTGCATTGTTCGAGCTCACTTTTAGAAAGTTTGTTTTGAAAATTTGTCAATCTGCTTTCACTTTAGGAGAGCAGGGGTGAAGTCACATCACTTCAATTCCTCTTTTTTCTAATTTCTTAGGTACCTGCATGAACATTTGAAGCAGATCCAGGAAGAAGTCAACATTCTTAAAAACAACATTTCAAAATATAAGGTATTGTTCATTGTAACAAATTATTGGTCCCCAGTTATACCTCACATTCTTTAATCAGCAGAAAGCAATAATCGATGTTCATTGTAGTCAACTCAAATTTTGAATGGTGCGGTGAGACTGTCAGCCTTTCAGTGTGGAATACACTTAGTGCTTTAGAGTATACTTAGTACTTCAGTACAAAGGTGTCTGACATTAAAATACCCAAAATGATGCTTGCCACTTATTCAGTCAAAAATAGCAGTTCTTTAATACTTTTTTTTACAACCCTGCAAAGTTTATCTTTCTTAAGTCTTTAAAGGTCTTAATCCAAAATAAAGATTTAAACAAAGGAAAATCACATTTTTTTTCAAACTGGCAAGATTCTATTTATCAACTAATTTGTGCTTAAAGTCCTTCATTAAGATTTAAGCCTGTGCCATTAGTCTAGCAAACATTATTTTAGCCAAGAGTTGTAATACTCATGGATAAAGACTGATTCTGCAGGTAAATCATTTTAGAGGGCACAATTTCACAGACAGCAGCAAAAGCATTTATTTAACCCAACAAATAGATAGTCTGGCTCCTTAAATGCTCCGTCATTTTGTTTACTTCAAATCCCTAACAGCTTTCTTTGGTCATTTCTTCACAGGTAACTACTACATTTTGTCACCCAGGAGTAACAACCATAGAATGGCAGACATTAAAGCACACAAGAAAGCCAATTGGCCCATCAAACCAATGTTATCACTTAAACGTTTCTCTCTTTCTGCTTCAACTGCTCAGCACCATAAAGCATTCTGTGCTCAATTGCATACTGTTTAAATGAATCATGATTTCATTCTTAGTGACAACTTAAAATTGTCCACTTATTGAGTCCCCAACTGGAAGAAATAGTCTTTTTCTTTTAGCTTTATCAGAATTAAAGTTCATAATTAAAATAAAATCCTCTCTCATCCTCTATGCTCTATTGGAAACAGCTCCAGAAACACAAATCTCTTCTCATAACTATACTTTCACAATTTTGGTGCCATCCAGTTGAAGAACAGAGAGACCTAGAGGCTCAGGCACATAATTCCCTGAAAGTGGTATTACGGGTAGACAACATAGCGAAGAAGGCATTGGGTACGCTTGCCTTCATTGGTCAGACCATTGAGTATAAGAGTTGGGACGTCATGTTATGACTGTATAGGACATTGGTAAGGCCACTTTTGGAATACCACATACTGTTCTGGTCACCCTGCTGTAGGAAGGATGTTATTAAATTGGAAAGAGTGCAGAAAAGATTTACAAGTATGTTACCCTGAGACCGGAGGGCTTTAGTTCTAAGGAGAGGCTGGATAGGCTGGTACTTTTTTCTGTGGAGTGTAGGAGACTGAGGGGAGACCTTATAGAAGTTCATAAAATCATGAGAGGGAAAGATAAGCAGAATAGCAAAGGCCTTTTCCCTTCGGTAGGGGAGTTCAAAACTAGATCAGAAGGGACGGTTAAAAGGGACCTGAGGGGCAACTTTTTCACTCAGAGTGTTGTGCGTACATCAAATGAACTGCTAGAAGAAGTGGTAGATTTAGGTACAGTTACAATATTTAAAACACATTTGGACAGGTACATGAATAGGAAAGGCTTAGAATGATGTGGGCCAAATGTAGGCAAATGGGTCTCGTTTAGTTTGGGAAAACTGTCTGGGATAGACGGGTTTGGCTGAATGGTCTGTATCTGTGCTATATGACTGTGTGATTCTGTGTCTATGATTCTAAGATGCATAGTTCAGTTTCAATGTTTAAATGACCTTCCTATAAAAGAGTACTCAAAGCTGGATGCATTACAGTAACAAAAAGAGAAATTGCTGGAAAAGCTCAGCAAGTCTGACAGCATCGGTGGAGAGAAATCAGAGTTAATGTTTCCGGTCGAGTGACTCTTCCTCAGTTTCTTCTGTTTTTATATAGTATTTAACCCACTGACACATCTCTTTTAGACATCCCCACCTTGAAGAAGCTCTGGAATGGGATTACCGTTCCAATCTTTTTTCTTGCCCACCGAGGTTAATTTCACTGTCATTCCTGGTGTTTGACCAGGTATTTGTTAAAACTCATTTCCACAGCCATATCACATTCCTTAGTGACTCTCTGGCTCAGACTCACCCCACGTGGATTCCACCTCAAGATTCATCCTTTGTACTTTGAATCCACCCAGGATCATAGATATTTCAGTGACATTCAACTTTCCACAGAGAGCTGATCTCACTGCATTCTGAGGAAGGGTCAGTCAACCCAAAAGATTAACTCTGATTTCTCTCCATAGATGCTCCATCGACCTGCTGAACTTTTCCAGCTCTTTCTGTTTTTGTTTCTAATTTACAGCATCTATAGCTCTTTCATTTTTACATTTCTGCAGCCATGGCCAAACTTTCTGTGTATGGGTTAAGAATTATTTATTGAAAAACTCGTGCCTCATTAATAAAACAGAAAATTCTCTTTCTGCTTATGGCTTTACTGGGAGTCTAGTTTTCAAGCACCTATGATATTTGAATCCTTGTGGGATAAGCCATGTTTTGCATAAATTGTACATTACTTTTTTATGCTCTGTGCTCCTGTTTATAAATCCGACCTTGCTGCTGTGTTTCAAGTTGGATAGTTTAAGAAATTAGGTATTTCCTGCTCAGCTTTCTTTCTCACCTTGAAGAATAAATTAAATTGTGTTTGGTCACATCATTTCCCTTGAATAAATGTGGGAATGAAATTGATTTTTTTTAACAAATGGATTATTTGTCTATCAGGACATCTCATGGAACGTGCAATTTTATTTTTCAGTCACTTTGAAATATATTTTATTGGTTGTTGATGTATTCCTAAATCTAATGAGATACATATATTTAGTGTTTAATGTATTGGTTGAGATTAACCATCAGAATGAACTGCTAATTGGTTACTTTCTTACCTGGCCTTCATTAATCAGTTGAGCCACATGGTGTTCTGTTTTGAGACCGAGGAAATTGGCTTTCTTTAATATTAAAATTTGTGCTACCTCCTCATTTATAAGTTATTTTCCACCTAGAATGCTCTTGAGCGTAAAAAACACCCGAAGACGAGTGGAAAAAGCAGCAGTAGTGCGCTTACAGGAGTTCTTTCTGCTAAACAAGGTGAGACTTGTTAAGAGAATCTGTTCTTCATCTTCCTGTCCAGTTGGATATTTCACTCTTAGCATGTTCTTGAAGAGCTTTACACCCACCCTGTCGAACCACTATGTAATTCTTCAGTCTGCAGAGTTGAAATGATGCCTTAATCCAAACTGATTCTGAAGTTTTACAACGATGAACAGAGAAGCTCTCTCCCCACAACATTATTAAACTCACCATATGCTTCTGGTTCTCATCCATTTTCTTGGCCCAGACAAAATTACCCTTGCAGATAGTTTCACCAATTTTTAAGGAAGTTGGATAGGGTTCATTAGGATTCTTTATTGGCTGTAAGACCAATTACTGAATGAATTAGAATCAGTATATCAGGCTAACTCCTCTAAACTAGAGTGTTGTGAATTGGGAGCAATAATTATTTATGTTTGTAACGAATTTGATGTGTGTTACTTTTCGATGTAAACATAGATCAATTTTGTTTTTCTGTTTTGATGAAACATGTACAAAATATATTAGCTTTTTGGATTTGGATAGAGGCAAACAGAAGTAAGGCCGTGTTGTCAAGGTTTTTTTCAAAAAGGTCAAACCTCATTCTGAACAGTCACGTAAATGCACAGTCCGAGGAAGACACAGTGAAGTGCCTGGAAGACTCCGGTGGTATTTATGGAACAAAATGTTTATAATTCTGTGTTTGATGGGCAAAATAAATAGAACAAATCAATTAGTTTTGACTTCGGTTTAGAAGAAAACATGAGTTTGTTCAAAGGGGAAAATGTTTTCACTTAGCAGGTGTTTTCCGTTTAGTTCAGGGAAACGGGTCACTGCAGCAGCAGTATTTTTCCACTCTATGAATTATTCAAAGCAGGCGAATTTAGGATAGAACCTACAAGTATTTTAGACTTAAAACATTTACATCATCAGAAATGTTATGCTGTCAGCCACAAAGAAGTTGTAAAATTGACTCTGCAGGTCAAGAAAATGAAACTGAAAAGTTTCACTAGATAAAGACTTTAAAGTTAAGATAGGATTAATATTTTTCTTGGATGGACTCCCTTGAATAGGTAGTGCTGGGAAACAGGTTGAAACTTTGTTTTGCTGTTGTGTTAAGATTTTTCTAAACTGTATTTTACATCTGTATCACATTTTTGTCTTCTTTGTGTATTATTGTTTGTTTTGCTATTGACGAAGGCTTACAACTTCATGTGAAAATGTTTTAATGACAAACCATTGCATTAACTAACTAAAAGTATTAAATATATGATCTATTAAGCCAGGTTATATTCTGGGATCTGATTTACCCTGTAATAGCTTCAGCTGGGATTGTAACAGAGTGGGGATCTTTGTGAGTTCAGAACCAGATGAATTTAAGATGGACATAGATCTCTTTTAAAGAAATGCCTAGGTGGAATTTCTAGATACAAAATGAGAGTGTTGCAGTGAAGTTTCTTCCCTGGTTTGGACTTTCAAAATGGCTTTGAATATTGCTAAGACTTTTCTGGGAGTAGAACAGGCAGCAGTGGATTTTTGAAGTCTTTGACTTAGGTTAAACTGAGTTAGCAGATAAACTAAGGGTAGAAATGCAAGTGGAATCTCATAAGAATGAGATATTTAAAGTAGTTGTCTGGTCTTTAGAATTTAAAGCGGGCCATCCTGAACTTGGATGTATCATCACTAGAATTAGCTAAGATTCAGCTAGAAGTAAAAAACCGAATTGACTGAGAGAGAGGAAATGACATGAAGAGACTTGAATTGGAAGGAAAAGAGAATGAAACAAAATGGAAATGGAGGATAAAGAAAAGATAATTGAAAATAAGAAAACATAAACGTGAAGAGAGACAAAAACAAAGAAAAATTGAAAGAGAGACGGAAAAAGAAAGCCAGAGAGATAGAATTTCACAGTCTTGAACTCCGAAGAGGTAAGGGAATCAAGCAATCTGACTTGGCAAGAGAAAAGCTCAGAGTGAAAGAAGAAAGAATCGATCAGAGGACGACTCTGATTCCAGTTAGAGGTTTTATTTGACCGGAAATCGAGGCTTCATGTCTAAATTTACTGACAATGGAGTGGATAGATATTTCTTTTCATTCAAAAAGGTAGCTGGGCAGATGAGCTGGCTAAACATGACTTTAATGTACAGTGTGTGTTGACAGGTGCAGTTATGACTGTGTATGCCAGCTGCCAGAGGAACAATCTGCAAACTATGAAACTGTTTTAAAACAAAACAATACCCAGTGCATATAAGCTTATCAATTCAAATTTAGGACAACAGGGTAGAAATTTAATCTGATTTTTGCAGAATTTGCAAGAGAAAAGAAATTGATCTTTTCAATCATGAGTTAAAGAAAATATTTGAAGAAGTAAGACTGCAGAAGAATTCAGAAATAGTACTCCAGTAATCTTAAAACACATTCTGATGAGTATCGTGTATCACGAATCTGTGAAGCAGCAGTTTCAGCAGATATCTTTGATATCTCACTCATGTAGGAAGATGGTGACAAAGGAATTCTCAAGGAAACTGGAAGAACAAAAAATTTGCAGATGAAAAGAAGTATTAGTTTTAGTGAACCATGGAAGGACACCAAAATAATAAGAGAAAGGCTAGAATGTAAATAAAATAATATACTTCCAATATAGTAAGACTGGTTACACCAAAATTGATTGTTGGAAATTACTAGAAGACCAATTAGGAGGAGTAGGAATGCCTAAGGAATTCCTGGAAAATGACACCATGTGAAAAGAGATAGGAACTAAAACTGAGGCTGCAGCATGAAGATAACATTTGCCTTAACTACTTAGAAAGGTGAGATATCTCGGTACAGTCAAGAAAATTCTTTTTCAACTATTGAGAACTATCATTGGAGATTCTGAATATTTTATCACAAAGGGAAGATATATGCATTGGGTATTGTTTTGTTTTAAAACAGTTTCACAGTTTGCAGATTGTTCAAACTGAACAGGCAAACCAATAAAATTACCAAGATATATTGGAGCAAGTCAGTTGCTAATACTGGCTAGTCATACAGTTTATCTACCAGAAGGGTTAGTGAAGGAGCAAATCTTACTTGGAGGTATACGTGGAGTTACAAAACAGTTCCACTTTACAGAATTGGAGGACAGAGTGACTTTGAAGATAGAGAAGTTGTATTTGGAGGAGTAGAACGTATCTCCTTGACAAACTACTTTAACTCAATACTCCTGCAGTATGTCAGGTGGATCCGAACATGACTCCAGTTGTCTCCAATTAGCTTCGCAGAATACCCACTGGAAGCAGCAAGCTACTAATGGGGCTCATTATGAAGTCAGTGAACATTCAATATCCCTGAGTCCTCTGCGGTTTTGCGACAACTCACAGATTTCTTCTGTCCTTGAAAATCTGACCAGCAAAGCCTATCAGGTTTGGCTGAAGCCCCTCAGCTTGAAATGGTGAGCCCACATCTGGGGGTGGAGGAGGTTTCCTGCATAGACAGGCAAGGGACCTGGCAACAGGATGGAGTTGCATCTGAACATCCTGCTCCAACCCACTATCTCTCTCATCTTCAATAGTCAGAGATAAGGAAACTACCACTTTGCTGCAACATCCTTCAAATCAATGACAGTGATGCCTTTGGATTTAGTTGCGAGTTTATATATCTCAGTGATTAGAGCAGTTGGAATGGAGTTTTAATTGGCTTAGAGATTGTTGATTGGCAAAGTTTCATCTGTCTAATAACTGAGTTTCTGTCCTTTGTGGTTTGACAGAATTATATTACAGCAATAGTGATTGTATTTAAATTAGATGTCTTGTTGTTTTATGAAGGCAGATAATAGCTCGAAGTTATGTTTAAGAGACACCAATAAAGATTATCTTGATTTTGATTGATCTGTGGCAGCATTTAATGCCCGTGCAGAGAATTAAACTAAGATTGGGTTCAAAAGGAATTCTCCAGGTTACAGCCATTCAATGGAATGATCGTGTACCATGTCATAAATAACATACTCTGCCTATGTTTAATGTTATTGAATTCATATTGTGATTATCAAAATAAATGATAACTATGTGAAAAATCACGCCAAGTTTTCAGGATTAAACATTGAAACATGAAAGTCTGTGCTGATTGTTATCCAGAGATCCCTGCTTGAAGTCGTAATTTAAAGTTACTTCATTTCAGACACCTGATAATTCATTTGTTTCATTCATGAACTGCCACCTCTGTTATCTGATTGATTGCTTTATTCAAAGTACTGTACAATTCAATTCTTTGAGCATATGATGGCTTTAAAAAACAAAGTTATGTATTATGGGAGTTGACATAACTTGAGTATCAGCTCTGGTGCAACGCAGTTGAATATTTTCCCACTTCTTGCTGTGAAAACTGATTTTTATAAAGCATAACCATATATGAAGCGTCATTGACATCAGTTGAATTGAATGTTAGCCTCAATCATATCCTTCAAGGAAAAAGGATAGTTGAAGAAAATGCTAGATGAAAACTGTCATGCATTTCTCAGGTTTTAGACACAGTAATGGACCTGTATCAACTTTGTAATAGTTGTTTTTTTTGGCTCTTTTTCATCTTTTGTTATGTCAGAAACTATTGAAACATCTGTTTATACCATGTAAACATCTTGTCCATTTGCTTAATCTAGCAATGTCACATTGTAGTTTTTTTGCTTTTATGCATGACTTATCATATCATATTAATATGAATATATGTTAAGAAATATATTAATGACCCTGAATTTGATATGCAAGGTCCAATTTCAAAATTTGCATTTGATATAAAATTTGGAAGCACTGAAAGGAGACCAGTGTAGATCTTCAAAGGACATAGTTTGCTAGATTGGTGGACAGTTGGCATATGAAATTTAATGCAGAGGAAGGTGAAGTGAATTGTTTGGTAGAAATAATACAGAGGGACGAACAGCATAAAAGGCCTAATTCTAAATGGAATAGAGGAGCAAAGGTACCTAAGTGAATATGTGCATAAATCATTTAATGAAGCAGCATAAGACATCCAAGTCTTTCAATGTGGGTATAAAATATAGAAGTAAAAAAGCTATATTAATTATGTATAGAGCATTCATTGGGCCTCAACTAGAATATTCCTTCCAGTTAAGATAAAACTCCACCAGTTGTCTCTCTGTAATGAGAGCAGCCCTATGGCCCAATAGAAGAGTACAGCACAGTACAGGCCCTTTGGTCCACGATATTGTGCCGAACTTTTATCCTAATCCTAAGGTCTATCTAAGTTCCACCGCTACCTTATACTACCATCTATATGCCTATCTAACAGCTGCTTAAATGCCCCAGTGGGGCCGACTCCACTATCCTCTCTGGCATTCCATGACCCAATCACTCTCTGAGTAAAGAACCTACCTCTGACTTCTCCCCTATACCTACCTCCACTCACTTTAAAACTATGCCCCGTCATAATAGCTACTTCCACTCTAGGAAAAAGCCTCTGGCTGTCTACTGTATCTATACCTGTGATCATTTTGTACAGCTCTATCAAGTCACCTCTCATCCTTTGTCGTTCTAAAGAGAAAACCCTAGTTCTCTCAACCTTTCCTCGTAAGACCTTCCCTCCATTCCAGGCAACATTCTGATAAATCTCCCTTGCACCTTTTCCAATGCTTTCACATCTTTCCTGTAATGAGGTGACCAGAACTGGACACAGTACTCCAGATGTGGCCAAACCAGGGTTCTGTACAGCTGGAGGATAATTTCACGGCTCTTGAACTCAATCCCTCTATTAATGAAAGCTAACACACCATACGCTGTCTTAACAACTCTATCCACCTGGGTGGCAGCTTTCAGGCAACTATGAGCATGAACCCCAAGATCCCTCTGCTCGTCCACACTGCCAAGAATCTTTCCATTAACCCTGTATTCTCCTTTCAATTTTGTCCTTCCAAAATGTCCTTTTACATTAAATAGCTGAGGCTCAAGCATAGATCCTTTTGTGGCACTGTAGGCTGAATTTTCATTCTGGGATCATGAACTTCAGGTTGAGATCCCTACCTGTGCTGTGATGATTCTTGGTGCATGTCTATTTTTGACAATCTGGCCAATTAGCTACTAGAGAGCACATGTGCTGTCCAATTAGGAGTGGTGTATCAGAAGTGGTGCATTTTAAATAGGTCGTCATGTTGCTGCTGTACGGGACATTGGTGAGGCCCTGCTTAGAATATTGTGTTTCATTCTGGTCTCCCTGTAACAGGCGAGATGTTAACTTGAAAGGCTCCAGAAAAGATTTCCAAGGATGTTGCTGGGATTGGAGGGTTTGAACTAAGGAGAGAGGCTGAACAGGTTGAGGCTATTTTCCTTGGGCCTTTGGAGGCTGAGGGGTGACCTTTATACAGGTTTACAATAGGACAGCACAGTGGCTCAGAGGTTAGCACTGTTGCTTCACAGAGCCAGGGTTCCAAATTCAATCCCAGCCTTGGGCGACTGTGTGTGAAGTTTGCATATTCTCCCCGTGTCTGCATGGCTTTCCTCCAGATGCTGTGGTTTTTTCCCACAGTTCAAAGTTTTGCAGGTTATGTTGATTGGCCATGTTAATTTGCCTGTAGCATCCAGGGAGATATGTAGGTTGCATGGGTTAGCCATGGGTTACAGGGATAAGGTAGGGGATTGGGTCTGGGTAGGATGTTGTTTGGAGGATTGGTGTGGACCCGATGGGCCAAATGGCCTGCTTTCACACTGTTGGGATTCTACATTATAGATATGAATTGGCACCCTTTGTTCTGTTTGCTGCTTTAGGGGAGATTAATAGAGGGGAGATGTCAGAGCAGACATTCAGGTCCCCATTCAAGGGCAACCCCTGAATTTCTGATGCTTCCTTTGAGGTTCTTTTGGATGTAGCAGTATCACTGTGCACTGTTTTTTTTCACTGGAGAGTTACTAAAGAGGCTAATGGGAAAGGCCAGGAAATCTGTTTGGAGATAGCAGAGCAAAGTGTGTGTCTGGAGAGGAGGACACCTCAATGACTTTCTGGTGATTGTTAAGGTGAATGTCATGTGACACCCAGACTTCAGGCCTGCAGAACTGCAGCCACAAACATATACAGAGAACTGGCAGCCTGAAGGTCCATAGCCCTTGAGAACAGTCAAAACATGTGCACTGATCATTGATAAATGCAGCACATTACAGACAAAGGTGGCAGGGCATGAGGGTGTGGATGACGTGGAAGTTGACGGTGAGAACAAGGTAAAAAAGGAGCTGTTGGGAGGGATAGTAAGGACTGTCAATGCTGGAATCAGAGACAACACAGTGTGGAGCTCGAGGAGCACAGCAGGCCAGTCAACATCAGAGGAGTGGGAAAGCTGATGTTTCGGGTTGGGACCTTTCTTCATTTCAGACCTACATTCATTCTAGGATGACCCAACCTCAAGTTTACTGGGAATTCTTTGTGTTTCCCAAGTCTCCTCTCAAACCTTGAAAGCTGCACCTCAACAAGCTGACCTGTAGCTTATTTGCATTCCAAATTACTAACACCCCTTATCACTTCCTGCTTCCTTACTCACTTTCAAAAATTGCTTCACATCTATGCTGGAAACAGTCACGTCTTTTTGCAGCGTAATTTTCCAGGCTGTTCCATCTCTGTTCTCATTTTTGTTTTCCCAAAAAGATTCTGCTCCACAAGTCACCTTGTTCCAACATGAGTATGTATGACCTAGAGCATTAACTGTTTCTGTCTCCACAGATGCTTGTCATGCTTATTGTGAATTTCTATTATTTTCTGTTTTTATTTCCATTTCCCAGGACTCCATAGTATTTTGCTTTTTGATGTTTGGACATTGCTGTATCTACTATTTTAGTTACTGCCTCAAATAAACATCAATTAGACATGACCTACTTAAAACAATGCATGTTGGCTATCTCTTAATTTGTTCAAATTTCTCTTGTGCTCAGCAATTCTGCTCTTAAGTACTGATTCCAATTACTTCTATACAATTGATGTTCGATTAACAGGCCTATAATTTCCTTTTTAAGGGCTCTTGTGGTGCATTGGTAATGTCTCAACCTCTAGGTCAGAACAATGATTTTTGTGTCCCTATTCAACATCAGTGACCACTCATAATTGTCTTACTGTCTGCAGATTAAGAGATAATGTTAGTTAATGTTCCTCCTCCTTCTCATTGCCATCTGACAACCTTGCTGAGTACCATGTAAACATAGACATTTGGTGAAGTCAGATTCAGTAGTAAATCTCTCCACTTTTCCCTCACCCCTACTTTTGTCCCATGTTTCCTGATTGCTGTTCCTAACTGTAGGTGAGAATAAATACTTGCATGGGATACCAGCAAGAATCCTTATCTTCAGGAGAAGAGGAAGAAAATGATACAGTTTAATTAAGTGAAGATGGTTGAAAAGCTGCCAGTTTTCTTTTGCATAATTTGGGAACAATCCGAACGGAGACCAATTATTAGAATGTGCATGTTTTTCAGTCAACCCAGGCTGATGAAGTTGCATTAAAACATATGAGCTGTTTGATGGAAATCAAAGTTGATGTAGTGTGCAGTGTATTAAAGATGTTAATGGAAAATTTTTTTCATAAAAAATATTCCTAAATGTGTGACTGACTCATGTAACATTTTGATGAGTTAAAACTGGTCTGATGATGATTAATACTAAAGGGAAATTTGTTTGGTTACCCCAAGCTCATTGTGATGTTTGACGTAGCAGGATGGTTATCATCAATTAAGTCTGTAGTGCTGCAGCAGTACTAGAGTATATTTTTAATGTGATGCAGTTACCTTATAAGATTGTAAACTCATATTTTTAGTGGGGAGCTGTACTCCGAGAGAATGCAAATCAGAAAACTTAGGATTTTTGTAGTCCTGTGTCCAACCCAAGCTCTTTTGAGTACAGGATCTGTGAATTTACTCAACAATTCTAAAGATATTTGTTGATTACAAAGCAGGTGGAAAGTTGACAAATATTTTCAGCAATAATAATAATGAAAGCTAAAGACTGAAAATTAAATATATATGTGTATTTATTGATTTTACTGAATTTTCTGAGAGGAATTTGAATTTCAAAATGTCTGCTTTTGTTGACTAGGCAATTAATAGTAATTGATGTTGTTTTATGTATTTTGGGTTCCAGTCCAGGAATTACTGTCAGAAGATCATGGTTGTAGTCTGCCAGCCACTCCACAGTCCATTTCAGATCTGAAATCATTGGCAACTGCTTTACTTGAGACGATTCATGACAAGAATATGGTTCTTCAGCATCAACGGCAGACTAACAGGCATGTATTATATCTGGCTGATAACAGAGAGCCGCTTGTACTGTCCTTTTAAATGTTTTGATTTCCCAATGGAAGAGATAAGACCATTATTCCTATTCTATATTATTCCTGGAAACAAGGAGATTGAATTATGGTGTTATTGTTTTGATCAAAGATTTAGTGCTTCATTGCCACTAAATTGATTAGTGAGTTGCAAAGCTATTTTTTCCAACTGAATAAGGGCTTCTCACTGAGAAGCACAGCCCTGTCCTTATCTTCCAACCAAACAAAAATCCTGAAAATGGGAGAGACAGCAGGAATGCAGATACTGGAGAATCTGAGGTAACAAAGTGTGGAGCTGGATGACCACAGCAGGCCAAGCAGCATCAGAGGAGCAGGAAAGCTGACATTTTTAGCCTAGACTCTCCTTCAGAAAAGTAAAGAAAAGAAGGGTCTAGGCCCAAAACGTCAGCCTTCCTGCTCCTCTGATGCTGCTTGGCCTGCTGTGTTCATCCGGCTCTAGATCTTGTTAGCTCCTGAAAATGGAAATTTGGAGGAGATGTCTGCAAGCCTCATCTGAACTTGACTCTTCTGTATTTCCCCACCTTCATTTTATTTTTAATATCATATCAGTGCAAATAGTTCTTGAAATGTATTCTGATCCACACTTTTGAAAATGTGTTTTCAGACATTCATATTTTATTGACATTCTTTAAAGTCTGCATCTTTGCTTTCAAGGATACCATCACCCATAAGTAATTGCCACCCTGAATCTCAAATGTATATCGAAATGATCATATCTTCCAGATCTCTACAAGCCAAAATATATAATTAAATTTATTTGCATTTTTAAAAAAATGCTGCAGAAATACTAGACAGATGATTCAGTATCAGCTGCAAACTTTTGACATATGTACGCTTGAATTGCCTTTCAAAAGAGCGAATTGGACTTTCAGTGTCTTGACGTAAAACTACAACTTTCACTGTATTGCTGAGGTAATGAATTACATATCTACAAGTCTTTCAATCCAAATATTCTCTCGGTGTCAACATGACCTAACAACACAGACATCCACTTGCTTTATATTCTTTATTTCTTTGAAGCTCAAAAGAACAGTCTGAAACACATGACAGTGGTGGGGATTATCTTGACATCTCTTTAAATTTAAGTAATAACATAAAGGTGAATTCCCTGCTGCTTCCATTTTGGATCTTAGCTGGGTTAACATGTCCAAATACATACCCAATAAATTAGACCATGTCATGTAGAAGGAGGCCCTTGTGTCTGTGGAAGACCTCCATGTAGCATTCCAGTTGGTCCAGTTCTCCTTCTGTATCCTGATGGCTGTACAAACTTATTTCCTCAACCACCTGTTGAATTTCATTTTGAAACCATTGATAGTCTTTACATCCAAAACCCTGTGCAGAGCGAGTTTCAGATCTTTATCAAAAAAGAAAATTCTTCTTCACACTTGTAAACATCTCTTGCCCAAAATCTTAAATTTCTGATGCTTAGACTTGACCACCAGCTTATGGGACCAGTTTTTCCTCGCTTCCCTTATTACACTTGCCAGAAACTTTGTCAATCAAATCCCCACTCAATTGCCTTTGCTCCAAAGAGAACACGCAGCTTCTCCAACTGAACCTTGTTAAATCCCCCCCAACCCTGAACCATTCTAATAAAATTCCTCTGCACCCATGCAAGGAACTTCATATCTTTCTTAACGCATGGTGATGCAAACTAGGTGCAGTAATTTAGTTGAGACCTAATCAATGCCTCATCTTATGAAGCTCAAGAACCCAAAGGCTTTTCCAATTAACCCTTTCAATGAGTCCTGCTACTTTCAAAGATCTGCGCCTCTAAGTCCTTTTGTTTATGCACACTATTTAGCATTGTGCAAATGGGTGGAATCTATTGCTGTGTCCATTGTCAGGCAGCAAAATGGGAGTCATGTCTGCTCCAGAGGGTTGCGGGGAGGGGGGTGGGGGTCGTGGTGTGTTACCATTATAGGGGCCATCGCGCTGTTCTCAGGTCATTACGTATGCATGTGCATTTTTGCATGAGCACAATGGTGGATCTATGGGGAAGGCTAACAGGATGTTTTTCCAGGAGACTCAAAGAACAGGTGAAGGGCAGCTTTGGGAAGAAGGTGGTGTTTATACCGCCTTCTAGAGAGAAAAACACGAGGATCAACCCAAAGCACATGGACTTGGCTTTGCTATCAAGAACGAACTTGTCAACCGACTCTCCGAGCTTCCTGTTGGCATCAACGATCGCCACATGAGTCTTCGTCTAAAACTTGCTGTGAACCACCAGCGATGAATGTCTATATTTCAACTGTCAATGCCACAGTTGAATCCATAGAGTCACATCAACTCTAACCTCCCAGTTTGCCTTGATTCCTTGTAATTTGCCTACTGGCGGAACAGTTCCACACCAGATACCATTTCCCTACCTCTTCACTCATCCCTGGAACATCTGGATAATAGGAATATGAAAACCAGACTTCTACTTATTGACTGCATCTTCAACACTATAATCCCAACAAACTTAATCTCCAAACACCAATACCTCGGTCTCTTTGCCCTCTGCAACTGCAGCTTCTTGACTCACGGACGTGCCCCATAAGGATGGGTACTCAGCCCCTTCCTGTAGCTCCTATACACTCACAACTGTGTGGCTAAGTTCTAACTGAACTCCATCTACAAGTTCGCTGATGACACGACTGTTGTAGGCTGGATACCAAACAAAATTGAGAATGAACACAGGAAAGAAATAGAGTGCTTGCTGACATTGTGTAAAGATAACAATCTCACCCTCAATATCGGCAAAACTAAAGGGCTGACCATCGACTGCAGGAACCAAGGAGGAGGGCATGCTGCTATGTAAATCATTGGAGCTGAGGTGGTGATGGTCAAGAACACCAAGTTCCTAGGAGTGACAATAACCAACAATCTGTCCCTGACCACATATATTGATATAACGGTCAAGAAGGGCCAACAACGTCCCCTCTTCTTCAGGAGGAAATTTGGCATGTCCATGAGGACTCACACTAACTTGTACAGGTGCACCATAAAAAGCATTCTATCTGGATGCATCATGGCTTAGTGCAACAACTGCTCTGACCAGGACTGTAAGAAACTACAGCGAATTGTGAAAAACAGCCCAGTCCATCATGCAGGCCAACCTTCCAGTCATTGACTCTATTTACATTTCTCTCTGCCTTGGAGAGGAAGCCAACATCATCAAAAACTTCTCTGGCTCTGCTTATAATCTCTTCCAACCTCTTCCATCAGGTGGAAGATACAAGAGCTTAAACAGGTGTACGAACATGTTCGAGAACAGCTTCTTCCTCGCTGTTATAAGACTTCAGAATGAAGCTCTCAAATTTTAAATTTAATGTTGATCTTTCCTTTTGTGCACTTTCTTTGTGGCCATAACTTTCTATTCCTCTCCCTGTTCAAATGTCCTGTGATCTTCGATTGGTATGACCTGTCTGTACTGCATGCAAACCCAGGTACAGTAAAATTATCCTGCTTTGAGACTTCAACATCAGGGTGGGAAAAGATGCTAAAATCTGGAAAGGAACCAACGGAAATGAAGAAGTCGGAAATTGCAACAATGGTTCTGCTCACCAGTGTGCTGAACACCAGCTGGTCATCATCACCAGAACATTCACCAAAAAAGACAAGTTTAAGACTTCTTGGAGGCATCCATGATCAACCATTGGCACATGATCAACTAACTCTTAATTTGATCTTGATACCAACGGGATATCCTCATTACCAAAACGATGACATGTGCAGGCAACTGTTCGACGGGCCATAGGCTCATCCACTCCACAATCTTCGTCAAATGCCACCAGAAGCAGCTGAAGAAAAGGAAACAAGGTTGAGGCTCAGACCCATTCATTGGTATGCTTCTGCAAGGGTAATAAGACTTGAAGATTCTGCTCCAAGAGAGCATCTGCATACTGAAGTTCCACAAGCTAGGACAGTGTCTTTTTTCCCTCTTGAATGTCGACCGCTTGAGGTTGGAAAGTTTCCTGACCATCCAATAGACGATGTCTATACCACTGGGAAGCTTCGTCTTGACAAGATGAAGAATGATGGTAATGAAGGTGGAGAAAAGCGTTGGGGTGATGACATGTCCCTGCTTGATCTCATAGAATTCTGTCATATTACTGTCACTGAGGACTGCTGGCGACATCTTGTCATGGAGGAAACTGAGGATGTCGATGAATTTCACTATTGACTGCTGGACTTTGACAGGGTCTTCCGTAGCACTTCCCAATTGACTGAGACAAAATCCTTGGTCAGATTGGGGAAGGCCATATAGAGTGGTTGGTGATGTTCCTGGCATTTCTCTTGGAATTGTCAAGCAGAAGAAAATGTTGTGGGGTAACAAAGGAGCCTCATGATAGGAACAGCAACTCATATTCCGCTTGGGAACCCTGCAGCCCAGTGGTATCAATGTGGACTTCACAAGCTTCAAAATCTCCCCTTCCCCCACTGCATCCCAAAACCAGCCCAGCTCGTCCCCTCCCCCCACTGCATCCCAAAACCAGCCCAGCTCATCCCCGCGTCCCTAACCTGTTCTTCCTCTCACCTATCCCCTCCTCCCACCTCAAGCCGCACCTCCATTTCCTACCTCATCCCGCCTCCTTGACCTGTCCGTCTTCCCTGGACTGACCTATTCCCCTCCCTACCTCCCTACCCATAATCTCCTCTCCACCTATCTTCTTTTCTCTCCATCTTCGGTCCGCCTCCCCCTCTCTCCCTATTTATTTCAGAACCCTTTCCCCATCCCCCTCTCTGATGAAGGGCCTAGGCCCGAAACATCAGCTTTTGTGCTCCTGAGATGCTGCTTGGCCTGCTGTGTTCATCCAGCTTCACACTTTGTTATCTTAGCCTCATGATAGAGGCTAGAAGCAATATCAGAAATAAATAAGTAATGATCAAAACTGTCAGGCAATAATTGTGCCTGGAATCACTCCCAGAACTGCTTGTGACTGCAGCTGTGGCTCTCTTATTCCTGAAGCTCCATGAGTGGAGATTGAGAGATATTTTCAGTGGTTTCTCAGTCTGGCACTGGGATGCTGCTTGCAGCTACCTCCTAGATTTCAGCCTTAGAGGGTGGTGAAGGCATTTTGCCACTAATTAATCCCTAAAGCAATCTAGTTGGCCATCCTACACTGCTGCATGGATAACCCCTGTTGCATACATCATAGAACCTCTACAGTGTGGAAACAGCCCTTCAGCCCAACAAGTCCATGCCAAACCTCAGAGCAGCCCACCCAGACCCATCCCCTTACAACTCACCTAATCTACACATCCCTGAACATTACAGGCCAATCCTCCTAGTCTGCACATCTTTGGACTCTGGGAGGAAACTGGAGTGCCCGGAGGAAACCCAAACAGACACAGGCAGAATGTGCAAACTCCACACAGTCACCCAAAGCTGGGTTTGAAACTGGGTCCCTGGCACTGTGAGGCAGCAGTGCTAACCACTGTGCCACCCTGTCTCCCTACTTCTCACAAGATTGCTCAGACAGGAACACACTTGGGAGCAGACCTGACACTCTTCAAATGTTTTACACAGTCCTGTCTCCAACTCTGGTTATAATTAACAGTACTCTCTGGTGATTTAGGCAGTTTGCTTCATAACAGGAGTCATTGGAAATCAGACAGAAAGCATTGTAGGTAAATGCACAGAGATGTCTTTCTTAATATATTCAGAAGATAGGCACTGTTGTGAGTGAACCCACTTAAATTAGAAGTGTAGCCATGCTAGACTTTTGAAGTTTGTTTTTATGTTATATATCAGGATGAAAACTGTTGGCTGTATTGTTACTCGTGACACGTGGGACTAATATTCTTTGATCAATACATGAAATGATAATATCAGTGTGTTTATTAGTTGATTCTGTATTCTTTGTTGGGGCAAAGTGAATGTTTAAATCATTTCATGAATATATTGAAAGTGGCATTTTTCAACAGATGCTCTTTGAATTTATTCTCATCTCTGCAGAATTCTGGGAAATCGTGTAGCTGAACTGGAAAAGAAACTGAGAACTTTGGAAGTTTCTGGTTTGTGGAGCCTTCCAGGTGAATTTGGACCCTTTTGAATCTTATTTTCATTTTCTAAAAGTTCTTTTCTTTGCAGTCTTTTCCATGTTTGTTGTTATTTCTAGACTATATTTTCAAACACTTTGAAGCAGAAGTTTTTTTTTAACAACGCCATGATATATAAAATTATTCCAGATTCTCATCAAGTGTATCAATGAATGAGATTTTTTTTAGGGATAGATTCCCTACAGTGTGGAAACAGGCCCTTCGGCCCAACAAGTCCACACTGCCCCTTGAAGCATCCCACCCAGACCTATAACCTACACACCCCTGAACACTACGGGCAATTTAGCATGGCCGATCCCCCTAGCTTGCACATCTTTGGACTGTGGGAGGAAACCCACACAGACACGGGGAGAATGTGCAAACTCCACACAGACAGTCATCTCAGGGTGGAATCGAACCCGGGTCCCTGGCGCTGTGAGGCTGCAGTGCTAACCACTGAGCCACTGTGCCACCTTTTGTATCAGTACAATTCATTAGGTTATTCCAATTAGCAATAGAAGTTGCTGTCCATTTGTTTATGACTGTTCATGACTGTTAATAATATTTCTGGACATTTTGGCAGTATTTTTTTGTGCTCGTGGTTCTGAATGTGGTGTTCTGTATTTGTATTTGACATGCTTGGTTCCACACTTTCATCTCCCAGCACTCACTCCAAAAATACAAAGGTCTTTGTAAAAGGCAGTGACCCATCGCATTATAAGTGTCCCATGTTTTGTCTCATAGCATACCTGACTACATTTTTGAAATTTGGTTTCAAATTATGCCACGTAACACTGAAATAATTTACTTAAAGCAGTTATGTGGAATCATGTGTTTTACTGTTATAGGCTAGAAATGAACTAACTTAGTTTTTAAAATGACAGCAAATTACTGTTCCTGAAATAAGACAGAAAGAAGTTGAAAAGAGTTAGCTAGATTTTTATAAACTGTGATCCCATGCTGGAATGCCTGGCTTTTCAAGTTAGTTGCAATATTAGTCCTGATATTCCAATGACTAGAAAGCTGTTGGAGCATCCTAGACTGGAGATGTACATCAAGATGATATGGAATTCCCAATGCAGTTGTCTGTGTGGCAATTGCCCAGGAGGTTGAACATTCCAGTCCGCAACTCTCCTGCATCCGGAAGCCTTTGAAAAAGCCCCATATATGTTGGAGATGTCAATAATGTTCTAACTCACTTAAGCTTAGTTACCCAGGAAATATGAGAAGATTAAAAGAATACATTCTGGATAACTAGTAAACTGAACCTCTCCCCACTCCTGGACCCTTGTATTCCTTTACAGATGCGAGCCAACACTCCTCCCCACCCTCACTCCCTGATCTATCTGGGCCCCATCCAGAACCAAGAGCTACTTATTACATCCCTCCGATCTGATATTGCTGGGACACCCTTCCAACTGGACTCCCTGACCTATACTAAGCACTCATCCAGTTAAGTGTCACCCTAGCCACCTTACTCAGCTGGTACCCTACACCCCTTCACCCACCTGGTGTCCCACCCACCGATATCTGCTTGGCTTTCTCCCATCTTACCCGTGAGCCATCGTCGAACCATCTGCCACCCTACATCCTCATTTAGCTTAAACACTCACTCTTTGTCAGTCGCTATCAAAGTACCTTTGGGACCTTTAACTCCTGAAATATGGCAGCAAATGTCATGAGAAAGGGTGCATCTTGACCTGCAATGCTAACCCTACATAGAGTGGATTTCTCCCAGTTTCTTCTGATGGACTTATTTGGGATGATCCAGACTCTGAATTTTGTTTGGAAAAACCACTGACAGAAATGTGGGCAATTTTAAACAGGGTAACTATCAGTTGGATTTGTTCTGATGGCCATAATTTTTAGCTTTTTATGATTAGTATACTGGTCAAGACAACATTTGTTGATCATCCTTCAGAAGGTGTTGGTGAGCTGACTTTATGAGCTTAAGCAATCCATTTGGAAAGGAAAAGAATTCCAGGGTTTTGATCTGGCAACAATGAAATAACAGCAATTTACTTTCAAGTCAGGATGATGTGTGACTTGGAGGACAATTTGCAGGTGATTCCTATGCATCTGTTGCCCTCGTACCTTTAGATGGTGATCTTATGGGTTTAGAAAGTGCTGTTGAAGGAGCTGTGATGAGTTGCTGCAGTGTGTCATGTAAATGGTTGACACTGCTGTCTGTGTGCATCAATGGTGAAAGAAGTGAATGTTAAAGCTGGTGGATGGTGTACTAGTCAAGTGGGCTGCTTTATCCTGGATGGACCCAAGCTTCTTGAGAGTTCTAAACCCACCCACACAAATGGGAGGCATTGCATGATGCTCCTGAGTAGTGTTTTTTGGATGGTGGACAGGCGTCTTGAAGTCATAAGCTGAATCACATTTCGCAAGATTTCCAGCCTCTGACCTGCTCCTTTAGCACAGTATTTGTAGTGCTGGTCCAGCTCAGTTTCTGATGAATAGTAACCACTAGAATGTTGGTAGTGGGAGTTGGTAATGCTATTGGAAATCAGGGAAGTATGGTTAGATTTTCTCCTGTTGGAGATGTTCATTGCATGAATATCAGTTTGCACTTGCCAGTCCATGTCTAGTGTTTCCCAGGTCTTGCTGCACATAGGCACAGATTGCTTTAGCATCTGAGAAGTCTTGAATGTTACTGAACATTTGCAATCATCAGCGAACAACCTTGTGCCTGACCTTATGATGCAAGCAAGGCCATTGCTGATACAGCTGAAGGTAGTTGAGCTTAGGACATTGCCATGAGGAACTCCTACAGAGATGTTCAGGGATAGGAAGAAAAACCTTCAAACACCACAAGCATCTCCTTTTTTGCTAGTCATGGCTTCACTCAATGGCGAGATCCAATTCCCAATTACTCCAGTTTTGCTAGGGCTTCTTATTACCACATTTGTTTGAAGGCAGCCTTGATATCAAACGCAGCCACCCTCACCTCACCTCTGGAATTAAACCTGTGTTTGAGTCAAGGCTGTAATGAAGCCAGGAGTTGTCTCCCTGTTGTTGCAATAGAATTGCCGTTGATGGTCTGCTGATGTGGACTGCTGTCAGTGCTGCTCTGGAATATCCCGTGTCTGGATATTCAAGGATATTAACATACAGATAGAATTCTACAATTTGCTACTTTACTGTGAGAAAAATAATGCCCCAGATCTTATGACTACTGTGGAAGGCCCAATTTTCAGCCCCTGATTAGACAAAGAAACACCTACTTATCTTTGCAGCAGGTCCCTGTCTGAACCTTCAAATTGTGCAGCTTCCCAGCTGAAGCAATCTGGTCTTGGCCAGGACTCCATGCAGTGAAGTGGGTCAGTGTTCACACTACACCCCTTTTATTAGGTGCCATATTTCAAGGTTTGAAGATCCAGAACATACCTTCACAGATGCTGAAGGAAGATAAATGGGAGAGACTGTAAAATGACTAAAGGAAGGGGTAACGGGGGCTATGGTGTCAGATGGGTGAGGGTTGAAGTTGGGTGGGTGATTGGGTGGCAAGTAGTTCGTGGGTGGCATACTTGAGACTCGGGTTAGGATGGCAGCTGGGTGGGGCAATGCAGTGGCAGGTAGGTGAGGGGTTCTGTTACTAGGGTGGAAGATTTGGCTGGCAAGTTGGTAGGAAGTAGAGGGTGTCAGATGCAAGAGGGAGTAGGATGACTTGTGGATGGGGTTCTGCAGAGTGTGGGGTAGTGATAGGATGATGGGCAGGGGTGGGGTGTAGGTTAGAGCAACAAGTCAGTTCAGGTCAGTATGGGTCAGGAAAGCCTGGGTAAGTAGTGGTTCAAAGGGATTGGGAATGGAAGTTGTGTAGAGATCAGGAGAGGAGCTGGACATGTCTTGTGTTCATGAGGGGTCTGGGAGATTGTAGGGTCAGGAGGTGGTGAGGTCCAAGTGAGGGGCCACAGGGTTACGGGATGGTAGACTTGGGATGGGGTGTGGAGCATTTCTTAGGGTTGGGTATCTGGGAATTAGGGCAGGGGTTCAGGGATAAGCTGGCAATGTAAGTTCAGTACGTCAGCTTACCAGTTATCTGGGGCTTACATTAGGTTTAATCCCTTTAACCTTTCCTCAGGAACTATTCACTTAAGTATATTGGGGATCCCCCTGGACTCAGAGTTTAGCACTTTTTCAGATGGTTCCAGATTCAGGTAATTGCCCGTCAGATGTTCCAGCCTCCAGGGTAATTCCCAGGGAGTTAGTGGCATTGGGACTTCCACATGGTCTCAACTTGCAACTTGTGTCTACCTTACTGCCAACAACTATTTTCCCACCACAGTATTTGGATAAATATTGTTATGTCATTTTTTTTGTGAATTTCCTGTGTGTCGAACCATTCTCCAGCCGAGCAAAATAAACAAACTCTGGTCTCTTCCAATGTTGCAATAATTCATCAATGCTTATACATAAAATACTGTCACGTGTTGTGCCACTCACCTTCTGCAAATTGATCTCTTCACTTAAATTCCACTCCACTTATGGAAAGCTTCAGCATTATGTTTACATAGTTCACAATTAATGGTTGCACACAGGTTGAAATGGTAGGTATTTTTCACAGTAGTGGAGGGGATGCAGTGAAGTGGGGAGATATGGGATTGGGGGTGGTGGATGATGGTTGTGCTGGATCAGAGGCATTTTTACTGTGGGAGTCAGGCAGCGCAATTCTATTCTGTGCTGGCAGAGATGATTGAAGATGAAAATTTATGTTTGATATGGGGAAGGAGGAGTTATGATTTTCTGGTGGGACAGGAGTGCAGATAAGGGCCAGAACAGACTGATTGATTTTTTTCTGTCCAGGAACTGTAAATTCTCATTTCCAAGCTGAGGTGAATGAAAGAAATAAGAGATAACAAAGTCGAGGCCCGAAATGTCAGCTTTTGTGCTCTTAAGATGCTGCTTGGCCTGCTGTGTTCATCCAGCTCCATACTTTGTTATCTCAGATTCTCCAGCGTCTGCAGTTCCCATTATCTCTGTGAATGAAAGAAAAGTGGTTTCATAAACTGAGATAGAAATTGCTGGAGAACTCAGGAGAAAGCAGAGTTAACACTGAGTCCAGTGATCCTTCTTCAGGACTGATTGTAGCTGGGATAAGGTTGGTATTTATGCTAAAGAAGAGGGTGGATGGGGAGGTGAGCGGTTAAGTGGAGGTGGAGCTCAGAGACAGAGTTATGACCGTAAGACATAGGAGCAGAAAACAGGTTTTTCGGCCATCGAGTCTGCTCTGTCACTCAATCGTGGCTAATACGTTTCTATTCTCCCACCTTCTCCTCATAACTTTTGGATGACCTGAGCAATCAGGAGCCTATCTATCTCTGTGTTAGATATACTCAATGACCTGCCCTCCACAGCCTTCTGTGGCAGTGAGTTCCATAGATTCACCACTTCCTGGCTGAAGAGGTTTCTCCTCATCTCTGCTCGAAAGGGTCTTTCGGTTTACTCTAAGGCTATTCTCTCATGTCCTAGACTCTCCTGCTAATGGAAACATCTTCCCAACATCCACTCGCTCCAGCCGTTCATTATTCTGTAAGTTTCAATTATATCCACCCTCATCCTTCTAAACTACGTTGAGTATAGGCCCGGAGTCCTCAAAAGTTCCTCATATGCTAAGCATTGCATTCCTGGGATCATTCTTGTGAACCTCCTCAGCACCTGCTGCAGGGCCAGTACATCCTTTCCGAGATATGGGGTCCAAAATTGCTCACAATGTCCTAAATGTGGTCTGACCACAGCCTTATGAATCCTCCGACGTATATCCCTGCTTTTTATTCTAGTCCGTTTGAAATAAATGCCAACATTGCAGTTGCCTTCCTAACTGGAGACTCAACCTGCAAGTTAATCTTAAGAGAATCCTGGACTAGGACTTCCAAGTCCCTTTGCACTTCAGACTTAGAACATAGAACATAGAACATAGAACAGTACAGCACAGAACAGGCCCTTCAGCCCACAATGTTGTGCCGACCATTGATCCTCATGTATGCACCCTCAAATTTCTGTGACCATATACATGTCCAGCAGTCTCTTAAATGACCCCAATGACCTTGCTTCCACAACTGCTGCTGGCAACGCATTCCATGCTCCCACAACTCTCTGCGTAAAGAACCTGCCTCTGACATCCCCTCTATACTTTCCTCCAACCAGCTTAAAACTATGACCCCTCGTGCTAGCCATTTCTGCCCTGGGAAATAGTCTCTGGCTATCAACTCTATCTATGCCTCTCATTATCTTGTATACCTCAATTAGGTCCCCTCTCCTCCTCCTTTTCTCCAATGAAAAGAGACCGAGTTCAGTCAACCTCTCTTCATAAGATAAGCCCTCCAGTCCAGGCAGCATCCTGGTAAACCTCCTCTGAACCCTCTCCAAAGCATCCACATCTTTCCTATAATAGGGCGCCCAGAACTGGATTGGACTTCTGAATTTTCTCCCCATTTAGAAAATAGTCAATGCTTCTATTCTTCCTACCAAAGTGCATGACCTCACACTTCATTGTATTCCAGCCTCCACTTCTTTGCCCACTCTCCCAACCTGTCCAAATGCTTCTGCAGCCTCCCTGCCTCCTCAATACTACCTGTCCCTCCACATATTTTTGTATCATCTGCAAACTTAGCCAGAATGCCCTCAGTTCCTTCATCTACATCATTAATGTATACATTGAAAAGTCGTGGTCCCAACAACAATTGCTAGTTGCCATCCTGAAAAAGACCCTCTTATCCCCGCTCTCTGCTTCTGTCAGGCTGCCAATCTTCTATCCATGCTAGCACCTTGCCTCCAACACCATGGGCCCTTATCTTACTCAGCAGCCTCCTGTGTGGCCCCTTGTCAAAAGCCTTCTGGAAGTCCAAATAGGTGACATCATTGGCTCTTCTTTGCCTAACCTGCTCGTTACCAACTCAAAGAATTCTAGTAGATTTGTCAGGCATGACCTCTCCTTGACGAAATCATGCTGACTTTGCCCTATTTTACCATGCACTTCTAAATATTCAGAAATCTCATCCTTCACAATGGACTCCAAAATTTTACCAATGACTGAAGTCAGGCTAATTGGTCTGAAATCTCCCACCTTTTGCCTCACTCCCTTCTTAAACAGGGGGGTTATGTTTGTGATTTTCCAATCTTCTGGGACCTTCCCTGATTCCAGTGATTCCTGTAGGATCACCACTTAACGCCTCCACTATCTCCTTCAGAATTCTGGGATGTAGTTCATCTGTTTCAGATTTATCCACCTTCAGACCTTTCAGTTTTTCTAGGACCATTTCCTTGGTGTTGGCTACCATACTTACCCCCACCCTGTTTACTTTCTTGAATTTTTGGGATGTTACTCATGTTTTCCACTGTGAAGACTGACACAAAGTACTTGTTCAGTTCCTCCACTATTTCTTTGTTCCCCATTACTACTATCTCTCCAGCATTATTTCCAGCAGCACAATGTCCACTTCTGCGTCTCTTTTACCCTTTATGCATGTAAAAGACTTGTGAAGTCTTCTTTGTTACTGGTTAGCTTACCCTCATATTTAATCTTCTCCTCCTTATTTCTTTCTTAGTTGTTCTCTGTTGGTCTTTGTAGGCTTCCCAATCCTCTGGCTTCCCACTGCCCTTTTCCACATTATATGCTTTTTCTTTTGCTTTTAAGCTGTCCCTGACTTCTTTTGTCAGCCATTATTGCCTCATCCTCCCTTTAGTATGCTCCCTTTTACTAGGGATGAAGTTTTTCTGTGTCTCCTGAATTACTCCTACAAACTCGTGCCATTGTTTTTTCACTGTCTTTCCTGCTAGGCTCCTCTCTGAGACAACTCTGCCCAGCTCTTCCCTCATGCTTCTGTAGTTGCCCTTATTCAGCTGAAATACTGTTACCTCTGATTCTACCTTCTCCCTCTCAAATTGCAGATTAAACTCAATCATATTATGGTCACTGCCTCCTACGGGCTCCTTCACCTTAAACTCCTGTATCAAGTTTGCTCATTACACATCACTAAATCCAGAATTGCCTGTTCCCTAGTAGGGTCCACCAACAAGCTGCTCCAAAAAGCCATCTTGTAGACATTCCACAAATTCCTTACCTTCTGATCTACTACCAATCTGATTTTCCCAGCCAACCTGCATATTGAAATCCCCCATGATTACTGTAACCTTGTCTTTGACCCAATGTTGTTTTCTGCTGTCTATTTAATTCCATTTCTTACTAATAAGGCAACCCCACCCTCTTTGCCCACCTGCTTGTCTTTTTGTTAGGATGTACATCCTTGGATAGTTAGCTCCCAGACCTGACCCCCTTGCAGTAACATCGCCGTGATGCCCACCAAATCAAACCTGCCAATTTCAATCTGCGCCATGAGCTCATTTACCTTAACTCATATACAGCATGCATTCAGATACAACACCTTCTCACCTTCTCTTTTTCGATGTGCTTGAAGTTACATTCCTAACCCTTTCTAAACACTTTGTCTTATTTTGTGTTCTGGAGACTTTAATAATCTCTCCTGACGTCTCCTTTCTTTTCATTGTTTTTCATATTTTTCCATGCAGTTGATTCCATTCCCACAGATATTAACCTTTTACTATTACTAGATTAAAGTCCTGTTGACCAGCCTATTGCTCCTTTTCGCTAGAACATTGGTCCCATCTCGATTCAAGTGGAGACCATCCCAGCCGTACAGATCCCTCCTGTTCCAGTACGGTGCCAGTGCCTCAAGAAAAGGAACCCCTCTTTCCCGAACCACTGTTTTAGCCAGGTGTTTTCTTCCCATATTCTCATGTCGCTATGCCAATTAGCATGTGGCTTGGGCAGTCATCCAGAGACTAGAATCTTTGAGGACCTGTTCCTTAATTTAGCTCCTAGCTCCTGATAATCCTTAAACAGATCCTCTTTCCTCATCTTGCCTATGTTATTTGTCCTGACATTGACTACAACCACTGAATCCTGCCCCTCCCTATCCAATATGCTTTCAAACTGCTCAGAGAAGTCTCTCACCCTGGCGCCGGGCAGCCAACATACCATGCAGGATTCTCGATTCTGATAACAAAGAATACTATCTAATCCCCTAATCATAGAATCCTCCACAACTACCAGCTGTCTTTTTGCTCACCACTCTTGAATGGCCTCCTGTACCATGGTGCAATGGTCAGCTGGCTCATCTTCCCTACACACTGTTCCTCATCCACACAGGGAGCAAGTATCTTTTGCCTGTTGGACAAGGTCAAGAACTGAGGCTCCTCTGTTCCTGACTGCAGGATCCCTCTGTCTGTCCCACCTTCAGTCACTCCCTGCTGTCCCTGGCCACTGACTGAAAGTGAAGTACTTAATCTACCAGATTAGATTCCCTACAGTGTGGAAACAGGCCCTTCGGCCCAACAAGTCCACACCGCCCCTTGAAGCATCCCACCCAGACCCATCCCCCTATAACCCACATACCCCTGTACACTACAGGCAATTTAGCATGGCCAATCCACCTAACCTGCACATCTTTGGACTATGGGAAGAAACCAGAGCACCCAGAGGAAGCCTACGCAGACACGGGGAGAATGTGCAAACTCCACACAGACAGTCGCCGAGGCGGGATTCGAACCTGGGTCCCTGGTGCTGTGAGGCTGCAGTGCTAACCACTGAGCCACCATGCCACCCCAAATGTGACCTCCTCCTGAAACAGAGCATCTGGGTAACTGTTCCCTTCCCGGATGTGCCTCACTGTCCAAAGCTCAGACTCCAGCTCATCAATTCTGAGCCTAGATTCCTCCAGCAACCAATACTTGCTGCGGATGTGGCCACTGCAGCTCGCAATTGGATCAGCCAGCTCCCACATCGCACAGCTACAGCACATCACCTGCCCAGCCATTTCTACTTAATTAATGCATTAGTTAGCTAATCCCCAGTTAGTTAATTAATTTATTAATTGGTTTTGCAGTGTTTTTGTTTTCAAGTTTTGGACAGATTTCCTACCAGCCAATCAGGTCACAGCCCTCCTGTGACATTTTTTTCCAGTTTGGCTTCAGGTACTCTGCACTCACTGCTCCGTGCTCCTCCCTCTGGCTCCACTCCCTGGAAACAAGGACACGAATCTCCGAGATTAATTAGTTAGTTACTATACACACTGCTCCGTGCTCCTCCCTCTGAGTCTGCTCCCTGGAAACAAGGACACGAATCTCCGAGATTAATTAGTTAGTTACTATACACACTGCTCCATGTTCCTCCCTCTGACTCTGCTCCCCAGAAACAAGATACGAAAGGGGTAGGTAGCCAGGAGATTATTGGCAGCAGGCTAGGACAGAAGAGAAGTTGAATTAGTAACAATAACAGCTGAGCATAGGAGAGAATGGGTAGACTGTGCTGAAAGCAACCTGTGTCATGATAGAACCAGGTTGTGGGTGTTTGGCTAAAAACATAGAAGGATGTAATCAGGCTGTAAAGTTACTGAATCAATGTTGAGCCCTAAAGGCTGCAGGGACCCCAGGAGAAAGATGAGATGCGCTGAGGCACAATGGATCTCTGCAGCAGGCCTTAGACAGAAATATTAGCGTGGAAACATTGTGGTGTGTTGAAGTGGCAGGCAACAGGAAGCTCAGGGTCATTTTTTTACAGACAGTAACCAAAACTGATTTCATGACTAATTTCTTATGTTGGGCAGAGAAAACAGCCAAAATAATTTCTCAATGCTGGAAAAGGAACAGTTGCTTCTCTGCAGGTTAATCACAGTTCTTCCTGTGCATGGGAGCTGTACTTCTTTGCTTACTTTGAATAGGAGATCAAGCTGGATGTCTGCTGTGTTATCAGTGGTCCAGTAGATGAGGGAAAGAGGATGTGAACAAGAGACTGATGAAAATGGGAATGTCAGTGCAAGAGTGTGTTGAAGATGGATTACGAAAGGAGGAAAATTGGGGAGAACTGGTGAAAGAGGAAAAGGGGCTGGAATGGGGTGGTAAATTTGAACAATATTTGGGGTACTATTGAAATCATAGGAACATTGTGAAATATCTACGGTTGAACCATTGTTCATCAGAGGAAGACGGTTTCATAGAATTCGTACAGTGTGGAAACATGCCCTTCAGCCCAACGAGTCCTCATCGACACAAAGAGCATCCCACCCAGACCTATTCCCCTAATCCACCCAGACCTGAACACTATGGGCAGTTTAGCACGGCCAATCCACCTAACCTGCATATCTTTGGACTGTGAGACAAAACTGGAGCACTCGGAGGAAACCCACACAAACACAGGGAAAATGTGCAAACTCCACACCGACAGTTGCCCAAGGGTGAAATCGATCCCGGGTGTCTGGCGCTGTGAGGCAGCGTGCCAACGCTGAGCCACCATGCTGTTTCAAAGTCAGAATACAAGGTCATGAAAATGGGAGTACCAGGTAAACTGTAGGTCATTGCAGAGGATATGGGGTTGTGGGGAATGGGACACAAGAGAGATCCAAGGAGCAACTTTTTGACAAAAGGCAGGGTTAAAGCAAACGTGCCCCTTGACGTTGGTGGGGCTTATGATTAGTTGCTTCCAATTGTGAATGGAAGACCTTGAATATCCTCTTTGGAGGGGACATTTATTTACCATGAACCTTTATTGGAGGAAGGGAACAATGTTATAACACATTTTGCAGGTGGACAGGAGGCAGAACGTGATCTAGATGATTTGGTTATGGCTGAATGTACTTTTGGACAAAGACTCCCACTTGTTGCAATATTACCAGTCTGCAGCCATGCTCTTCTGTCTGTCAATGATTAAGGGTATTTGCTGGATTTTTCATTGCTATTCCAGTCATTTGCCAGGCATTTTCTCTGCTGCTAGTAGAGTTGCTGTGGAATGTAGACCTCCTATGGCAGGTGGAAGAGCCAATGCTGATAGTGAGGATTTCTTTCTAGATGCTAATCATTATAACAAAGTCCGGAGCTGGATGAACACAGCAGGCCAAGCAGCATCTTAGGAGTTGCTTGGCCTGCTGTGTTCATCCAGCTCCACACTTTGTTATCTTGGATTCTCCAGTATCTGCAGTTCCCGTTATTGCTAATCAGTGTAAACTGGGTCATACATACCTGAGTAATGCGCTTTCTCGGTAACCTTTCAAGCATTGCCATTTGAGTGCTGCTGTGGACGATTCCTGTTGCTTTTGTTCTCTGTTCTCTGCTTTTATCCAGATAATTGCCTAAGGGAGTAACTTGAATGTGGATGGAGAATGTTTTACTGCAGTCTTTTATGTTCTATTTGCTTGTTTTGCAAAATCACCCCAATATGGCTTTGATGAACTCAAATCAGCTTGAAGCAGTTTGCATTATTCAACTACACATTAGAAAAATTGCAACAGCATTTAGCCACCACACACTTGCTTGAGTAATTAGCACTGTGGTAATGTCCTGAGAGGAATATCAGATCAGAGTTACCTTGATCATCACTTCCATTTGTAGAAGTTGAATTAATTGACATAACCGAGATATCATCATACTGTAGTCTATTTCCAAATAGGTTGAGCCCTTGGCAGAAATTCTACGCTATAAATGACAAAAGACTAATTATACATTTATCATTTCAAACCCTCTGAGTTCCCTATATATGATGTATTTTCCAAATACATTTGGAGCATTTAAAAACATTGAGTGTAGCAGTTATGGGGAGGTAGGAAGAGAACAGGCAGCCTGAGAACAATTGTCGTCATTAAAACCAAAGACAGAGGTATCTAGTCAGGCGTAAAGGTAGGACTTAATTATGCTTTTAATTTTTCCACTTCCTGCCCTACAGCTGGCTGTTTTGTCAATGTGGCCAGCAGTCTGAAGGAAAAAGCATCTGGGCCTTGTGATTGCATCCAAAAGCCCTTGGGAATATTTCCCATCAGTCAGTGCAGGGGGCATGAGGGGAGAGGTTTCATAATCACTGGGCCGTGAGCTATGGGAGTTTGGATAATTGTACCAGAATGAGAATGAAGCTGTTGAGGCTGTGGGTGCAAATGGAATTCAGCAATCTCAGCAGTGGGGAAAGACAGAAGTCTTGAGCAACAAAGGGGAGACTGAAAGGCCATTGAGGTCAGAGGAGCATTGCTAGTCCTGAGAAACCTGTGTGGCTCGGTATATATTCTTAATCAGATTGCCAGTATGGTATGCAAATCTGATTCAATGATGATAATAAAGTATTCTATCTCTCCTCAACAAGACTCTCAGTTGTTCTTATAATCTACTGATCTAGAAAAGCTAAAAGGTATATTCCTATTATTTCATTATTTACCCTGTCACCTTCTCCTGTCTGTCATCGGAGTTGGGTTTAATATCAAGGCCACTGTGTTAATTGTAGGTCTTGTATCATTTGCTTTGAAAGTGTGTAAAGAGCATTTTTGAGTGCTCAAATTAAGTCATTTTAAGTCATTACTCAAATTAAGTACCTGTTAGTACACTGTGAATAATCTTACTGTAATGTGAGTGAACTCAATAAAAAAAGTGGAAACTGTGTAACAAACATATTAAGTCAATTATCCAATGTATTATGTGATTTTCCTTTCGCTCTCTCTTTGTTTCTCACAGTAATGGCATTTCTTCTGTTTCCTTGCTGCCCACAGGTCTGAGCTACAATATCTCAGTGGGATTAGGGAGTAGGTTTTGCTTATACTATCCTAATTTAGATTATGATTATAATTGATGTATGCATCAATGTTATTACCTTCTGCTGTTATTGTCATACAAATTGTAACTGGTCAAACATCACTTGGCATTGGATACCTCTTTTCAGCAGCTGTAGTATGTTAACATAGTATTAGGCGCAGGCCATTTGGCTCCTCGAGCCTGTTTTACCACTCCGAGGTAATGGTTGATCTGCAACCTAACTTTAAACACTTCATATTGTCCTATAACCTCTGATTATTTCAGCTGATAATCTCAATTTTAAAAGTAACAGTTCATCTAGCATCAATTTCCATTTATGGGAGAAAGTTTGAAAAAAATTCCACAGCCTTTTCCATGAAAATGTGTTTCCTTCGGTGGGTGGAGGCAACAAGTCTAGCTGCTGAGTTGACGGCAGGCGATATCCTTGTATGATCTATTTTGGGAAAGCCCACCATATGAAGTGGCGCTCAGGCAGTTAATGAACAGGGGCAGACCTTTCCACGGATCCATAATCTCAGATTAGAATTCATAGTCAAGAGGCCAACAGCTCCATTAAATGTCAGCCTGCGCATCACTTACCTGAGGCCGAGTGTTGTCTCTGGATCCCAGGCCACATGGGGATGATGATTTTAGAGGCGGGGGGAGAGACCGGCAGTAAGGTCAGGGTTCAGATCTCAGTGGGCCCCTCCTTTTATGATGCTGAGTTCCTCAATCAGACGCTGAATTCCCAGAGGTTTGCTGTCTTGCCGTTCACATAGGGAACACGGCACCCATTGCTGGATCATTACTATGGCTGACAGCCCACTTAATGACCTAAATTGATGACAGTGCACAAAGGCTGACCCACAGGCCTTCCTATCTTGGAATCAAGCCAGGTGGAAGTGGGAAGGTTCTGCCATCAAACTCACCGTGGGAAGTACGTCAAATTCCATTCCTAATTTCAATCCTGAAAGACCACACTCTAATTTTTTGACACTTCCCTTGTCCCAGAATAAACAACAAGGATAAATAATTTCACCTAATATAGCCATTTGATGCACTTAATATCTTGAAAACGTGAATCAAATCACCTGTTAATCTCTCCTCATAGTTTAATTCTTGGAGTCCAGATAGCACTCTTGTAAAACTACGCTGCACACCTGCCATACAATTGGGATACTTACACAATAAACTAAGAGTTATCTCCCAGATGGTCAGTGGCACTGTGTAACCACAGCAGTCAGTTTAAAAATGCACATTTAATAGTTTAAATGAGTCCAGATTATGAGTTGCAAATTTGCATGTTATGAGTACATAATCATAATACATTAAATACTCAGAGCTTAAGCTATCATTTCTCCATAAAACTGTTGTGCTTGACCATTCTCTCGACAGGTCAGAGCACAAAACTGTTGAAGCAGCGTAGGGACAGGAGGAAATGGCTTGTGAATATTCTAAATAATGTAGCCAGAAAGGATAGCCTTATATATTTTTACTCCCAGTTTAGAATATCACATCCTGAAAATATATATTGGAATTTGGGAGTATGCCTCTCTTTTGTATTTTTTTAAATCTATTCATTTTATTGCCTGGAAAATATAGGAGCAGCGAGCCAAATTCCTAATGTGCGGTACTGAAAGGAAAAGTTCTTTGCTTATGTCACAAACTTGTCAAAATGATCTGTCTATACTATTTAATCTTATTCACCTCACTTAGTAGGACTGTGTGAGTCTAAGAACATGTTTTAATTACCACTATGAACAGTTGGGTTCTTACCTAGGAACCATTGGATGCTAACACAGAGCATCTAGAATTTGAAATTATTTTAAGTGGCTCCAGTCCTAAGTCAGTAAAGATATGATCTTGTTCAGATACATTCTGGGCACTATCAAATGAAAATTCACTTTATTGTTCCATTATTTAGCCAGTGAAATAATGATCAGCACCATAGAGTGCAGTTTATAAATTAATTTAAACAAACGTGGAGTGAAAAATATTCTGGCACATCTCTGGGTAAACTGCATTAGGATACCTTATTTGATTTGCGTTCACGTACATTGTTTAATTAAAATCTTTATTTGTGCTACAATGAATACATGACTTGCATCACTCTTGCATTGAAAGTAGTTTCAAGTGATAACTGAAACAGTTATGCTGTAAACAATTACATTACAACTACTTTTCATTTCCCTTCTGGAATCCATTTGTGACAGCAGGAGGGAAGGAGACTCTGACGTTAACTGATGCTGCCGTACCTATGGATGAAAGATCAAAGTCACCTCTGTACCTGGATATCGAACAACAGCTGCACAAGAATGGTGAGTCGAAAGAAAAATGAGGGAAAAGAAAGATTAGCATTTATGACATTAACAGGTGTATGGTTAATGCTTCCATCTGGCATTGCCTTTTATGAAATACAGATCAAAATTAATCACAAGATACATTAATTATATATTTGTCTCGCTACATTGTAAGTGAGAAGATGTAATTTTTTGACATGTTGGATGGTGGCACAGAAAGCAGTCGCACATTTAGACAAGGCCTGGTACATTTAGGAGGGAGAAGGAAACAGAAGAATACAGGACCAGGTCTGAAGAGACAGTGGGGTTAACATTGGACCAGTAATTCCAGGCCCAAGCTGTCAGACATGAATTCAATCCTACCATGGCAGATAGTGAAATTTGAATGAAATAAAAATCTAGATTAAAATGTTAGACAATTGTCAAATAGCCGAAACAACTGGTTCACAAACATTCTTTGGGGAAGGGATTCTGCCGTCAGGCTGTTGGAGCCATAAAACTTTTCAACAAAAACAAAGTTGCTGGAAAAGCTCAGCAGGTCAGGCAGCATCTGTGAAGGAATAAACAGAGTCAAGTCTCAGGTCCGGTGATACTTCCTCAGAACTAATGGTGGCTGGGAAAATGTCAGTATATATGCAGAAAAAAGGGAAGGGTGTGGGGTAGGGAGTAAACGATAGGATAGAGCCCAAAGAGAGAGAAGAGCAGTTAGACAGACAAAGAGTTGATAACGATCAGGCTGGGAGGGTGAATAGTTGTTAATGTGGACTATTAGTGACTAACAACAAGGGGTAAGTAATGGCAGGCTATGTGGTAACAAGGCCTGATGTGTGGGGTAGGGGGCTGGGACGTGGGAGAGTTTAGGCCCAAAAATTATTGAATTTGATATTGCGTCCAGAAGCTGTAGGGTCCCCTCGCGGAAAATGAGGTGTTGTTCCTCCAGCTTGCATTGGGCTTCACTTGAACATTGACGGCAACAAGCCAGAGACAGAGATTTTGGCCAGGGAACAGGGTGGTGCGTTAAAGTGGCAGGCTACAGGTAGTTCAGGATCTTTTTTGCAAGTAGAACATAGATGTTCTGCGAACCGGCCACCTAGTCTTCTTGTTATCAACTCTTTTTCTGTCCAACTGCTCTTCTCTCTCTTTAGGTTCTATCCTATAGTTTACTCCCTACCCACTCCCTCCCCTTTCTTCTGCATATAAACTGATGTTTTCCCAGCCACCATCAGTTCTGAGGAAGGGTCACCAGACCTGAAACATTAACTCTGATTTATTTCTTCATAGATGCTGCCAGACAAGCTGAACCTTTCCAGCAACTGTGTTTTTGTTCCTGATTAACTGCACCCGCAGTTCTTTCGGATTTTATAAAGCTTTTTAAGATTGGCCCACTTCAGTTTGTTGTTCATGATATCTGCCCCCTTGTTAGGTCTTACTGCATTTGGACATGGACTGCTTTAATATCTCAGGAGTCACGAATGGTGCTGAACATTCAGCAATCAGCAGCAAATGTCCCAATTTCCGACCTAACAGTGGAACACCAGTTATTGATGAAAGATAGTTGGATGTAGGTTGTTGGAGGCAGTCTGCAGTGATGGGGCTGTTTTGATGCAGGTGTATTGGCCCCACCTCTGAGCCAGGAGGCCTATGTTCATTCCACTTACTCCAGCTGAGTGTGATGGCATCTCTGAATGGGTTGGTAAGAAAATATCTACCCAAAGGACCTCCTACAGAGATGTCTTGGGCCTGAGCTGATTAATCTCCAGTAATCATAATCAGCTTCTTTTATGATAAATACCAGCCCAACCAGCGGAGAGCTTTCTCTTGATTCCCAGTAACTCTGGTTTTGTTATAACACTCTGATGCCACTTGTTGTCAATCGCAGTCTTGCCGTCAACTGCCGTCACTCTCACCTCATCTCTGGAACTCAGCTGTTTTGGCCACGTTTGAAAAATTGCTGTAATAAGGTCAGGAACTGTGGCAGGAACCCAGACTGTGTGTCACTGAGCAGATTATTGCTGAGCAATTCCTGCTTTATCCCACAGTTGACGACCTCTTTTATCACACTCTGATGACTAGCATGGTAACTAGGATTGCTAAAACTCCCAAGGGGAACTGCTAAAGCTTGAAAGGAGAGATCCAAAACTTTATATGTAGTCTTAAAAATCCATGCTGGGTATTTTTGCAATCCTATTGGCAAAAAGCCATTATTAAGATTTCTGCTGCATGATTCAGTTTCCAGAAATATTGTTTTCAGAATCAACTGTTGTCAATTGAGCATTTTAGTGGATACTGCAGTTGCTCTACAATGGAAACACTTGTTTTTATAAAGGATTAAGCATTTAAGTTAAATGTTTGTTTACAGAAGGAATTAGTTGAATGACTTGCAATGTATTGATTTTTTTGTATCAATGAGAGGTTTTTTCACTCATGAGATCATCAGTAGGCCAAATAGTTATTTTCTGTCAGCCAGCCTCATCGTGGATACCAGGTGACTTGATGCAGAGAGGGAAGGTCAAAGGGTGCTGAGTGGTAAGATGAGTTATCACTGAATTGCCATGGGAGAATGGTAAATGCACATAGAATGGCATGGTGATCCACAGGGCCTTGGTTAATGGATAGATGTGCCCAGGGTGGCCAAGGGGTATAAGGCACCATGGGTACAGTGGCATAGATTGGGAAGGAGAGTGTGGAGAGCATGCAGTGGTATGTTGGCGTAGGTGGGGCATGAAGATTGAAGTAGTGAGAGTAGGAGACTTCTTTTATGTTTAATCTTTATGTTTACTTTGAGCACAGTGCCAAAGTTACCCACACTCTTCCTCAATCATGTAGCCCAAATCCTAGTGCACTTCCCTGTACCAAGAACAGGAAGTGAAGGCAACCAAGTTTGAAGGGTGAGTTTGTGGAGCTGGGATTTGCACACTGCTGCGCATCTAACCCAAAAAATAAATCTGGAAATGAGGCTACTGTTGCACTATCATGTCAAGCTCCCTATGCATATCCTACACTGGGAGATATCAGTAGTTGGAGCGGGAGCACTGTGTTAAACCCCATTGTCCAGTACAACAGCAGGTAGCTATTGCAGCTGTTGCTGGTGTTCTTAGTGTTATTGGTGCTGTCCCTCTTGTTCTTCATCAGAGATTCACGGAAGAGCTGCTTTGCAATGCTCCCAAGCTGCTGTGAAGGGTGGCAACTGGAAAGTGCAGATCCAACAAAATAGCAGAAATGGCTGCTAAGGGATGAAAGTACACTCAGAATCCTAGGTCCTGTGAGCAAAATTCTTTCACTTAAGCAAAGAAGCAGCTGTAATAGTTCAATATTTAAACACCTACCATTTTGCCAATGTCACAGTTCAGTCCAGTGCCCATTCTCCCCTTTCTTTGTTGACTCTGGTAAACTTCAGAGAGTTGCAAAATCCAAGGCTGTGGTTGTTAAAGACAAAATTGTGGTTAAACCTTTAACTAGTTTCAACTTCTCATCTGATAATTGGTAATCTGCATGTAGTGTGAAGTTTCCTCTTAAGCGCCAAATGGCAGCAGTTAAATCCATTTTGTCATGCTTTTGAAATAGCAGCAATTCTTTCCAAGTTTAGCCCACTGCAAATACCGACACCCATCACCCACATGCAAGTTGACTTCCATCACATCAATATTGCTGATCAGTTTGGAGAGACAATAAAGGAAAGGGGTTGAAGGTGTATGGAAACCACTGTGAAAATGTGATTTGAACTGCACTGATTGCAAAGGCAACATGGCCTGACTATTTGAAATAATCAATGGCTTCATCCAAATCAATCATGGTGATTATGGACATCAGTGGTCCCAATGTGGGATTCCATTTGTGACCTGACTCCAAACAGATCTATTCACATAGATGACAGTGCTCTTCCTATCAAGTATAACATTGACAGCCAACCACATGTAGTCCAACTACTTCCAATAACATCGCATATTTTGTTTTAATGATTTTTTTTCTTTTTGGAAATAAGTTATAAAGCCTATACATCCTTTTAGTTCCTACCCCTGCAAAATCAATCAGGTATTAAAACAGGACTTGATTTTTCATCAAGTAATAACTGCCAAACTCTCAAAAGTTATAAATTTGACCCGTTGTGGCTTGTTCCATTGGACTGGATTTTAAGGGGTGAGAGGGTGTATTACATGCTTCCCCCTTTTACAAAATTGAGTTTCCCACGCCACCCAGTTTTCACAATTAAACCATTTGCCTGTGTTTGGTCCATATCTGTCCATTCCTACACCATCCATGTACTTGTCTAAATGTTTCTTAAACGACAAAGTTGTACTCATTTCCATCACGACCTCTGACAGTCCATTTCAGACACTCACCACAAACTGAATGAAAAAGTTGCTTCTCTGGGCCCTTTTGTATCTCCCCCCTCTCACCTTCAACCTATGCCGTCTTGTTTTAGACTCCACTTCAATGGGGAATAGCTGTTGGCTATCTACCTTATCTAAGTCTCTTATGATTTTATATAAGATAACAAGGTGTAGAGCTGAATGAACACAGCAGGCCAAGCAGCATCAGAGGAGCAAGAAAACTGACGTTTTGGGCCTAGACCCTTCTTCAGAAATGGGGGAGGAGAAGGGGGTTCTGAAATAAATGGGGAGAGAGGGGGAGGTGGATGGAAGATGGATAGAGAAGAAGATAGGGGATGGAGCCAGAAAAGGTGAGCGTAGATGGGGAGTTAAGGAGGGCATAGGACAGGTCAATGGGGCGGGATGAGGTTAGTAGGTAGGAGATGGGGGTGGGGCTTGAGATGGGAGGAGGGGATAGGTGGGAGGAACCACAGGTTAGGGAGGCGGGGACGAGCTGGGCTAGTTTTGGGATGTGCTGGGAAGGGGAGATTTTGAAGCTTGTGAAGCTCACATTGATACATTGGGCTGCACGGTTCCCAAGTGGAATAAGAGGTGCTGTTCCTGCAACCTTCGGGTGACATCGTTGTGGCACTGCAGGTGGCCAGGATGGACATGTCGTCTGAGGGATGGGAGGGGGAGTTAAAAAGTTTGTGACTGGGAGTTGTAGTTGTTTAGCGTGAACCGAGCATAGGTGTTCTGCAAAGTGGTCCCCACACCTCTGCATGGTTTCCCCAATGTAGAGGAGGCCACAAAGGTGAGCTTGAAATGGATATTGGTTTCCAGGTGGTTGCCAGAGATAGAAACAGAGAGGTCCAGGAAGGAGAGAGAAGTATCAGAGATTCTCTGGCAACCACCTGGAAGCCGATATCCATTTCAAGCCCACCAACTCCCACAGCTACCAAGAGTACACCTCCTCCCACCCAACTTCCTGCAAAAATCCTATCCCCTATTCCCAATTCCTTTGCCTCCACCACATCTGCTTCCATGATGAGGCATTCCACTCCCGAATATCTCAGATGTCCTTGTTTTTCAAGAACCGCAACTTGCACCCGTCAGTGGTATGAACACCCTCGACCATGTCTCCTGCATTTCCCGCAACTCATCCCTCACACCCGCTCCCTGCAATAACCACCAAAACAGAAGTCCCCTCGTCCTCATGTACCACCCCACCAACCTCCAAATCCAATGCATCATCTTCCGACATTTCCGCCATTTGCAATCCAACCCCACCATCAAAGACATTTTTCCTTCCACACCCTTAGCTGCTTTTCAGAGGGACCACTCTCTCCGAGACTCCTGTCCAGTCCACACTCCCCTCCAGCCCCACCACACCCGGCACTTTCCCCTGCAACCGCAGGAAGTGCTACACCTGCCCCTACACCTCCTTGCTCACCCCCATCCCAGACCCAAGAAGACTTTCCACACCAAGCAAATATTCACCTGAACATCTGCTAATGTAATAAACTATATCCGCGGTTCCCGTTGTGGCCTCCTCTACATTGGGGAAACCAAGCGGAGGCTTGCGGACCGCTTTGCGGAACACCTATGCTCGCTTCGCACTAAACAACTGCACCTCCCAGTCGTGGACCATTTCAACTCCCCCTCCCATTCCTCAGATAACATGTCCATCATGGGCCTCCTGCAGTGCCACAACGATGCCACCTGAAGGTTGCAGGAACAGCAACTCATATTCCGCTTGGGAACCCTGCAGCCCAAGGGTATCAATGTGGACTTCACAAGCTTCAAAATCTCCTCCCCCTACCGCATCCCAAAATTAGCCGAGCTTGTTCCTGCCTCCCTAACCTGTCCTTCCCCCCAATCATCCCCTCCTCTCACCTCAAGCCCCACCTCCATCTCCTAGCTACTAGCCTCATCCTGCCCCCTTGACCTGTCCGTCCTCCCTGGACTGACCTATCCCCTTCCTAACTCCCCACCTACACTCACCTTCACTGGCTCCATCCCCGCCTCTTTGTATGCTCTGCCTCCTCTCCACCTATCTTCTCCTTTATTCAACTCCCCCTTTCTCCCTATTTATTTAAGAACCCCCTTCCCCTCCCCCATTTCTGAAGAAGGGTCTAGGCCCGAGACATCAGCTTTCCTGCTGCTCTGATGCTGCTTGGCCTGCTGTGTTCACCCAGCTCTACACCTTGTTATCTCAGATTCTCCAGCATCTGCAGTTCCTACTGTCTCATGATTTTATAGACCTGTTATAAGGTAACCCTCAGTCTCCTACCCTCTAAGAGAAAAGTATCCCAGCCTATCCAGTCTCGCTTCATAATTCATCTCTGTCTTAAATGGGCAACCTGTCACTCTGAAATTCTGCCCTCTGATCCTAGATTCCTCCACAAGGGAAAACTGTCAAGCCGACTAAGAATTTTGTATGTTTTAGTTACATCTCCTCTCATTCTTCCAAACTCCAATGTGTATAAGCCCAACCTACTTAACCTGTGCTCCAAGAGAAATCCCTTCATTACCAGAATTAACATAGTGAACCTTTTCCAGACTTCTTCCAATACCAGTATATCTCTCCTTAGATAAATGAGACCAGAGCTGTCCACAGTATAGCTTTAGCAAGATTTCCTTATTTTTATACTCCATTTCCTTTAAAATAAAAGCCAACATTGCAATTTGCCTTCTCTATTACCTGCTGAACTTGGATACTCGCTTCTTGAGATTCACTAAGACTGTAAGTCCCTTTATGTTGTAGTCACCGCAGGCCAAGTGTAACCAGTCTGGGAATGACAGCTAAGTCGGTCAGGATGCTCTGGAGATGGCTGTGTAGGTGCTGGCCACAGTCAGTCAGGGCTGGCCCTTGGATAGTGATATGGATTTCAAACAGACAGTGCTTCTCTGAATAAGTCTTCAGTTCTACAAAGGCTACAGTCATGAAAGGACAGGGAAGAAGAAGAAAAAAATATCCAGGACTTTTTGCACAGGATGGGATTGGGTAGATCAAGAGGGTAGGGGGTTTGGGGAATGTATGTTTTAGAAGTCAAGCAGGAAAGCAAAAAGAGACACAGAGCAGCTCGTGTTAAGATGGCCTGGCCCCTCTCTTCCCACTTATTCACGTCAGTTGGCACGTCAATTGTCTGTCAGTGATTTTTTAAGTGAGAAGTTGGGTGGCTGATTTTGGTGCACACCCGGCTGTTGTTTTATGGGAAACTGATTTAAGATTTATGGAAAGACCTCATCTTGATAGATGTTACACATGCACATGATAGCAGATCTGCAATCATAAAATTGTAGTATATATCTTCCAGCACCAGATACCAACCGACAGGCCTAGAATTCCCATGATTCCTTCTTCATGTGCCTCTTCCTGTTTACCACATTTGTCCCAGACCTAAAACAACCATTGAATAAACAAGCTGGTATTCACAGGGTACATCTGCCTTGACAATAGCACTGAGCTCTTTCCTATCGTATCATGCTATGCAGCATGCTTAGCCTTAAATGCTTTAATCCCAGTTTAGATTATTCTGCGGTTATTTCTATTGAATCAGTTTTAGCAACAACGTTGTTACTGCAGTATTATTGTCAGTAGTGAAACCTATGACAAATTATCCATTCAGCACTTCAGTGATATCCAGATCCTCTTACCTTAATGTGCTGTGCTTCAGTCTCTCAAAGGGCCTGTGTGGTCTTTAATCATTTTCTAGCTCCAAACATAACCAAGGAAAGCTTTATCATTGCAGCAGAGCCCAACTACAATCCATTTTTTCAGGACGATTTTAATACCTCTGATAATGGTTTTAGTTATCCTTCTTTGCCCATTTTTTCTCGATGATTATTCAGTTAAACTCAAAACAATTTTAAATGGAGTTTCATGCCAACCTTTCAGTTTAGCAATTTAGGCTTTAATTTACTGTCTACTTGCTTTTTAATCTATACTTCTAATATTTGTCTTTCTCTAAATAAATACTTTTTTTTGTATCAGATCCACTTCTACTTTCCCAAGCCTGACCTCAGGTTTGAAAAATCAGATGTTGTTATGAAACTTTTGCATGGATGGTTCCCACCATTAATCTGGTACAATCAGAGTTAGATTTGAAAACTAAATCCAATATATTATTTTCTTCAACAATTCACCCCAACTGTTCAGTTGAGAAGTAACTACTGACCGCGTTAACACGTGGCCTGAATCTTATAAAAGGTTGACTCTATCATTTTTGTTGAATTTTGTGGAGGGTTTCCCTCCATGAGGTCTAGTGAAGATTTTTCTTATTCACTCAGTCCCTAGTTGCCCTTGCTCACGGTATCATTCCAAACTCGCCTCAGCAGTGGCCAGGTATTCCACCTCCCCCCCACCCCCACCTCCACTCTCTCAGCCCAGTAGCAATCCAATCTAAGGAGGGTGCAATTGCCTCTGGACCCTCTAGACACAGGGGTCTGCCCAGTTGCAGAACTTGCGATTGCATTGAGGGGCAGTAAAGGGAAAGAAAGATGGCTTTTTGAGGACACAGAGCTGGTGTCGGTCCTGTTACTGTAAATCATTCACTCTTATCATATTTGTGAATACAAAGCCATTTTTCTTCATCATGAGAATGTTTGTCTATTCACAACTACAACATTCAAGGCACAGAGGTTAGCCATCCTTACCGCTGCATAATGTTGCATGGTCCAAGGTGTGAAGTGACCAGCTCACAGTGGGTAAATGGCAGGTGACTGTTACCTTAGAAAGTAAGCTCCATCTTTCCAGATGGCATGTCATCATAGCCACGAGTGGGATTGGTTCATAATGTTATTAATGCTACTACACTCGTAATAGTAATGAGAGCTTGAGCCAGAATTTGGACTGTACACAGGAGGTTCTTGCCTTAATGTTCACAAAGCAGGTAGTACGCACAGATGTGTTCTAGCTTCATTGTATTGGTGTGTAGATTAGATTCTCTACAGTGTGGAAACAGGCGCTTCGGCCCAACAAGTCCACACCGCCCCTTAGAACATCCCATCCAGATCCATCTCCCTATAACCCACACACTCCTAAACACTGTGGGCAATTTAGCATGGCCAATCCACCTAGCCTGCACATCTTTGGACTGTGGGAGGAAACTGGAGCATCCGGAGGAAACGCTCGCAGACACGGGGAGAATGTGCAAACTCCACACAGACAGTTACCCGAGGCTGGAATTGAACCCGGGTTCCTGGCGCTGTGAGGCTGCAGTGCTAACCACTCAGCCACTGTGCCGCCCCGTTGATGTGTATGTCATAGTGTTCCCCTTTGAATGGCCTCACATCACTCGAGCTTGAAGTTCCCCTCCCTCACAGAATGAAATTATTACCATTCAGATTCAATTTTCATCACCATTGCACACTTACTACTTTGGATGTGATACAAGGAGACAGCAGTCACTTTACAGGCACAGAATTTCAGGCTCAGCCTTTTAATATTTGTATAACCACAAATGTACACATTCCCTTCTTGATGGTCCATAGGCTTTGAACTTTCCAAGTCCCCACCCAACCAATCTATCTAAATCTTTATCTCACCACTTTAATCCTTCCAACGTCAGGTATGTGCAGTCAACATGCCAAACCTAGCAGTGCGTTGTTTCCTCCATTGAAACCCAGGTGTCATTAGCTGTTGATGATCCTTCTGCCTGTGTTATCCCCTTTCCCTTTGATGTTCTATTATCTCCTTTCCCATACAATGAATTGTCTGTATTATACACTGAGATCCTCACCTTCACGAGAGTCATCGCCTATGCATCCCAGCATGCTGTCTTCAATCCCCACAATTAAGCTTCCAGTTTACCTCCTCCAGTACTGTCCCCTGATAATATCTCTTGACTTTTACTGGATGAACATCCCACCCAGGACTCACTGTGGCCCACTCCTTTAAGGAACTTATCAGGACAGTCTTGTACACTGACCGGGCAGTTCCCTAACTGATACCTGTTTAACTCGCCAGCAGTCCTGTGACTTTTAACCCCGAAGATTGACTTGACAGGAGACTCCTCCCCTTCGAATTTGAAGCGTGGCAGGTTCCTTGAAGCACGTATAGTTTGTTTGCTGCATGTATAACGCTGACATAGCATGGTTTCTTACGGTAATATGTGTCTTTGACTGATGACTGCTGACAGCCGTGAAAAACTGCCTAACAGTTGATCTGCACAGAAAGGCAAGTCAAAGTGAAGGTGCTGTGAGCCGTTATGAGCTGGCTAAGCAGGTAATGTGCATAACACAGGGCAGGGATGCTGTGAGAATCAAAATGGGTGTAAGGTAAGTGATCGCTAAGAGAGCGCAAATCCCTGAAATGCATCCAGGTTCCAACCATGAGTTGGGTGCCTGTAGTGTATGTCAAGTGTCATGGCAGCAGCATTGTAATAAAAGAGGCGAGTATGCTATAAGGTGCAGCATTGAAGTGTACCACCTTAATGATGCTGTGTGGCTGGATGCCAAGGTTCGTGCAGTCACTGCCCATGGAGCGTGCCCTGAGATGTTGGGGCCTAGTGTCCAAGATGGCAGCGAGTTGGTATCACCAGGTAACCATTCTGACTTTCATCTTGGGAATTGTCAGCGTGTAATTTCAATCTGGCAGGTGTAAGAATATGACATGGCATATTAATTAGGTAGTAATGAGACTAATAAAGAGCAATAAACCATGCAAATAGGCCTCTTGCCACTCACTGTGGGGAACCCCAAGAAGCTGTCCAACACTTGGTTAGAAAATAAGGCTTTTTGATCTTGGTATGAATCCTCAGTGGACAACTCACCTAATTTTCCCAACTTTCATGCCATGCCACATGAGTCAGATTCCATCTATAATTCCACTCTACTGCCCATTTATTGGATGGATAATTGAGAACTCCTGCAGCAATAGAAGTACACTCTAGTGCCCTCCTAATTTTCAATACAAGCTCCCCGTATTTCTGATCATATTTAGCTATTCCAGTAGACCCCTGACTGGCCATTGACATTTGACTGCTTGTAAACTTGAGGTAATCAAAAATGCTGTTGCCCATGTCCTTTCTTGCACCAAGTTCTATTTACCAATTTCCTCTGTGCTTACTGACTTCCTTTGGTTCAATCAGTATCTCAGTTTTAACAGTCTCATCTTTGCTTTCATGGTCTTTTCCTTTCTCACCCCTGTAATCTCCCTTAGCCTTACAACCCTTTGAGATAACTGCATTTATCTAGTTCTGGCTTTGATAACATGCCTGAGTTGACTTGCTGCACCATTGGTGGCCATGCCTTCAATGCACAAGCCCCAAA